>NW_018743799.1:0-269185 GCF_001683475.1 Chenopodium quinoa
CCGCCTGCTCGTTCAATCTTTTTCTTGAGACCGTCTGAGATGATTTTATTAAAGGCTTCTACCTGGCCGTTTGCTTGTGGACGGCCGACAGATGCAAAGTAGTGTGCAATTCCTTGGTCACCCAACCAGCTTTTGAGAACAGGCGTCTCAAATTGGGGACCATTATAAAAAACCATAGACATGGGAACCCCGAACCGAGTGATGACATTTTTCCAAATGAATGAAATTACATCCTTCGTCTTGATTCCCTTTACAGCCTCCGCCTCTACCCATTTAGTGAAGTAGTCGAAGGCAACAAGTATGTACCTCCTTCCGTCTGTAGCAGACGTATATGGACCCAGAATATCCATGCCCCACTTAGCAAACGGTAGTGGGCTATGAATGGTAGTGAGGTCAGTAGCCGGACGGTGAATTAGCTTGCCAAACCTTTGGCACTTGTCACATTTTTTCACCATCTCCATTGCATCTGCTTCTAAAGTAGGCCAAAAGTAGCCCTGCCGCTTGCCCATTGAGCAAGCGTCCTACCGCCTATATGGGAAGCACAGTAACCAGAGTGAAGATCGTCTAGTATCTCTCGTCCTTTTCTGGAGAAACACACTTTAAGAAGGGTTGAAGGTACCCCTTTTGTGAAGTTCTCCCTTTATT
Source organism: Chenopodium quinoa (assembly GCF_001683475.1). Taxonomy (NCBI): domain Eukaryota; kingdom Viridiplantae; phylum Streptophyta; class Magnoliopsida; order Caryophyllales; family Amaranthaceae; genus Chenopodium; species Chenopodium quinoa. The sequence continues at coordinate 646 of NW_018743799.1, forward strand.
ATTTCAAAACTGGTTTCTCGTTTTTTCAGTGCTGCGCCTATTGATGATCATCCGACAGGGTACTCTTTGTCAGATATGCCCTGATTGGATCCATCCAGGTTGAGCTTCTGTCTAAGATTCCAATAGGTTCTTCCTCAATGCTTCTCCTCTCCATTACTTCCCAAAAAACAGTTCGAGGAGTATCACAGGAGGCGGATGATGCTAATTTTGAAAGTGCATCCGCCTGGTTGTTTTCTGATCTCGGCACTTGGGTCAGACGAAAATCTTCAAGGGATTCGACCGCCTGTCGTACCGCCTGTAAATACTTGATCATGGCCGGATGGGTTGCTTCGTATTCGCCATTGTACTGACTCACTATCAATTGTGAATCGGAACAGGCGTCTATTTTTCTTGCCCCTGCCGCCTTGCACATGCGGATTCCGGCTAGTAAAGCTTCATATTCTGCCTCATTGTTTGAGGCCTGAAAACTGAAGCGTAGAGAATACTCGTACCTGTCGCCTCTGGCGACTGACATATGACGCCTGCTCCACAACCATTTGAAGTAGAGCTTCCATCCACATATACCTTCCAAACTTGGTCTGGAACTTGAGAGTCAGGAGGACGAGTCATCTCAACAATAAAGTCAGCAAAGGCTTGCCCCTTCACTGCTTTTCTAGGCTCAAAGGTAACTTCGAGGCTCTGTATTTCTATGGCCATTTGATCATTCGGCCTGACGACTCCATGATGGTCAGTGGCCGCTTGATAGGTTGGTCTGTATACACGACGACTGCATGTGCCAAAAAGTAGGGCTTCAATTTTTTAACAGCCATGAAGAGTGCAAGACCAAATTTCTCCACTAAGGGATACCTCAACTCGGCATTTTCAGTACATGACTGACAAAGTAGACCGGGAGCGGACAACCGTCTCTTTCAGCAAGGAGAACAGCGCTTAACGCATGATCAGAGACGGCCAGGTACATGTAGAGTACTTCTTTGGGCAAAGGCTGACCAGCCTCGGCAAGGAATGCAAGTGAACTTTCAATTTCTGGAAGGCCGCCTCAGCATCCGGCCCCCAGTCAAACCTTGCCTTTTTCTTAATTGCCTGGAAAAAGTATAGCATTTGTCGCCTGATCGGCTTAGAAATCTTCCCAAGGCCGCCAGACAACCTGTTAACTTCTGAACCTCTCGGATGGTACGAGGCGACTGCATGTCGATGACCGCCTGCACCTTCTCAGGGTTCGCCTCTATTCCTCTCTGATTGATAAGGAATCCGAGAAATTTCCCAGACTCAACCCCAAAGACACATTTCTTGGATTGAGCATGACATGGTGTCGCCTGAGTGTGGCGAAAGTTTCTCGGAGGTCCGACAGATGATCTTTCTGAAGTTTAGACTTGACAATCATATCATCAATATATGCCTCGACATTTCTCCCAATCTGATCAAAGAACACAGTGTTTATCATTTGCTGGAAAGTGGTCGGGGCATTCTTAAGACCAAACGGCATGACCGTGTAACAGTATAACCCCTGATCAGTGACGAAGGTCGTCTTCTCCTGATCTTTCTCCATAAAGGAATTTTATGGAAACTAGAGTAGGCGTCCATAAAGCTCATCAAAGCATGGTCGGCTGTTGAGTCGACCAGGTTATCAATTTTAGGCAGAGGGTAGCTGTCTTTGGGGCACGCCTTGTTTAAGTCTGTGTAGTCTACACACATTCGCCAGGTGCCATTCGGCTTTTTAACAAGCACCACATTTGCAACCCAGTCTGGGAAGTAACATTGCCGAATGAACCCTGCATCAAGTAATTTTTTAATTTCGGCGGCTGCCGCCTGACTTCTTTCTTCGCCATGGTTCCGCTTCTTCTGCCGTACCGGCTTCTTTTTCGGATCCACGGCCAGTTTATGTACCGCCAGATCAGGACTAATGCCTGGACATTTCATGGACTTCGAATGCAAAGATGTCCTTGTATTCTTTCAATAGTTTGTGAAAGTCGTCACCCAGGTCCCTTAGAGCAGTCGTCCCAACCTTGATTGTTCTGTCAGGACGCGAGTCATCTAAGATCAGGTCCGTATGCTCACCAGCTGGCTGAGGGCGGAATTCATCCGACCGCTCCTCTGCCAATGATTGCTATTTTCTGTCTTTTCTTGCGGCCCCTGTCTGGGATGTCTTTCTCTTCTTTCCGCCTGCTTCTTGAACAGGCGCACTCTCCTTGACATTGTCAAGGTCTATTTTTCCACCGCTCGACCCAGTGGCCATAACAGTGGGCTTGACATCCGAGAGATAGCACTCACGGGCCATCCTCTGATCTCCCCTTAGGGACCCGACTGTTCCATTATCCCTCTCAAACTTGAGCAACATAAGAGATGGGATTGTAACAGCCTTGGAATTATTCAGGGTTGGTCGTCCCAGAATCATGTTGTAGGCCGAGAGTTCTTCTACTACCAAGAACCGGACTACCATGTGTCGTCCTTCCCCTTTTTCGCCCAGGCGGATGGGTAAATCCACTCGTCCCACTGGGTGGACGACTCCTCCTCCAAACCCTACTAAAGGGTGGGATGCCGGATGTATGCAATCAGTCTGATATTTTAGTTTCGACAGACATTTGCTACTGATGAGATCTGAGGAGCTTCCGGTATCTATGAGGATTCGGCCAACTCTCTGGTTGGCCACTTTACATTCAATAACGATAGGGATGCCGGATGTATGCAATCAGTCTGATATTTTAGTTTCGACAGACATTTGCTACTGATGAGATCTGAGGAGCTTCCGGTATCTATGAGGATTCGGCCAACTCTCTGTTTGGCCACTTTACATTCAATAACGATAGGGTCGTCATGCGGCCCTCTTACCCCTCCTAGATCTTCTTCAGTGATGACAATCTCAGGAAATGAATATTTGGAGGGCCGTTCTTGGTGAACGGAATTTACATCTAACCGTCTGATATTGTCTTTGTTGCCCCTAATAGTGGGGCGCCTCCTGAGAAGCCGCCTGCAATGGTGTAGACGACTGCATCATCTGTATCGGAACTGTCGGCCTGTTGATTCTTTTTGGCCGACTGCTTTTTTCGAGGAAGTGTTCCCCGTAGATTTCTTGACATAAGTGTCAAGATCACCTTGCTCAGCCAGGCGGTCCAGATACCGCATGAGACTGATGCATTCATTGGTGTGATGACCAACATCTTCATGATAATCACAGAATTTTTCTTGGTTCTGGTTGTTTGCAGAACCCTTCATGGGGACCGGCTTCTCAATTGAGATTCGTCCCTTGATTTCCTTTAGGATAAATTGGCTATCCTTGTTAAACGCATACTTTGGGGAGTATGGTTTGAATTCTTTTTCTTTTTCTGGGTCGGCTGTTTAGAGGAATCAGCCGCCAGACCTCTTTTCTCTTCTCGTCTTTGTTTGACGACTGTTTCTGTCGTCCTTCTCTTTTGTCGGACCTTCTCCCGTCTGACTGTTTTACCGTACTACAAAGATCAGTCGCCTGTATATAAGCTTCCGCTTCAATCAAGGCCTCTTGAAGAGTCGCCACCCTCTTTCGGACCAAATCAAATTTGAAGGTCGACCCGTCTTTGAGACCTCTGAAAAAGTCAGTATAGGCTACTTCATCCGGTAACCCTTGAATCTGTATTCTCATCAGGTTAAACCGCCTGATGTAAGAACGAAGCCCCTCCTTCTCGCCCTGCTGAATTGTTCCTAAATCAAGGGTCGTCTTCTTCGAAGGGATGTTCATGGTGAAGTTGGAGTGAATAAGTAAGCAAGCGTCTTGAAGTTATTTACACAACCAGTCGGCAGGTTGCCGAACCATTGTTGTGTGATTCCTTTGAGAGTCACTGGGAAACACTTGCACCAAGTGGGATCATCCAACCCTTGAAGGTACATCAGGTTGGTGAATGCCATCAGATGGTCTTCTGGGTTAGTAGTACCGTCATAGGCTCCTACTAATACATTTTTCACTTTGACCGGCTGAGCGGCTTCAGTAATTTCCTTGGAGAAGGCCGACGGCTGTTCACCAAGTCTAAGCAACCGTAGCTGCCAGTCCATAGGTTGGACATTTTTTGCTGCATGTCCACCAAATGGAGGTGGCTGTAAAAAATACTGTTGTTGTGGTACAAACGGTAAGTTTGGTACCGCCTGGTCGCTATGAAAGCCGGACTGACGGGAGGTGCCGCATGACTGACTCTCATGATACGACTGAGTATGCCTCATCGAGGTATTTCGCAGACTGTCTTGGAAGTTTGAAGTAGAGGCCGACTCTGACAATCGGTCACTCTTCTTCTGCTCTAGCAGTAGCCGAGCGTCTGTGTATGTTTTCCTCGACCCGTCTGCCTGAATATGACGAACAGGTTTCCTATTTCCTGGAGTAGGAAAACGGTATTTTGTGAAATCAAGGGCAGGTGGCTCCCACTTCCTAGATTTAGGATGAGGGGTCGCCTCTCGCCCTTGAACTGGCTTCCTCTTCCGTGAAGTGGAGGGTTTCTTAGCCGACTGCTCCTTGTCCAGAGCAGGCGGCTTCTTGTTGATCAACTCTTGAATTTCTCCCTTGAAGTCCCTCATGAAGGTCATGAGTTCGTTCCTTGTGATGGGAGCAGACCCATCAGTCGGCTACTGCCGAACAGGCGGTGCGCCTGCTGGCTCGCTTCTAGTTTGAAGATGTTCCCGTTCCTCCTTTCGGTATGACGGGTACGTCGGGCCCTTAGGGTCCCGTCTGAAGCTGTGTGAGCTTCAACTTCAAATTCATTCTCAGTATCGTGGTCCGACTGAACTAGAGGGTCGTCCAGGGGACGTCTCTCTTCAGGAGCCGGTACAAACGTGGATGCCATCTCAGAAGTACTCTCCCCACAGACGGCGCCAAGATGTTTCGGGTTTTCTGATGTCCTGCGGGAGAGTTACAATTCCGAGACTGGAACCAGACGCCTGTACCTGCAAAACAAACGGATGCTCCGGATGATTGGAGATCCACCTCCGACGGTCAAGTTAGTACTTGATTAAGGAGTAATTAATGCGGAAATTAAAGTGATTGGGTCTCTCTAGGTGAGAGAGTTTAATGTGTGTAATCTGCGTAATCTCCCTTAATGAGGATTAAGGGAGGTATTTATAACCTCGGGAAACGTGCCAATCTAGGTTTAGGTTAACCTTGGGCTGATTGGGCTTCCCACGGAAGTTGGGCCTAGGTGACCGGTTATCCCAGGTGTCATGGGAAGGACACGTGTCGTGTCGTAATTGGTCCATAGTGGACGGATCATTGCTTGACACGTGGCAGGCTCCTATTGGCCCATGTGACGGACACATGGCGGAACCTGATTGGTCCACTTGTCAGATGGTGATTGGTGGGGAAAAATCCCCTAATCAGGACTTGCTTGTAATTTTTTCAAAAGTTTTAGCTACTACCTTCATCATTGGAGCTAAAAAATACAATTAGCTTGGCCAAGTAAATTAGCTTGTCAAAATTTTTTCTAAAATTATCGGAGATTAATATATTAAAATAATTAAATTTCTTAGGCTAATTGAGAAAGTCAAGTTTATTTAATTTGCTAGCTAGTAGCTAATCATTGGGCACAAAATAGTTATAAAGAATGTTAGTTTGAAATCATATTGCGAGCCTATTATTTAGGTAAGGTATATAGGTTTCTACAGCAATATTAAATAAACCAAATGACCCATCATATTACAGTTGGAAATTAAGATTGAGTATAGTACTTTTTTTTTTTTTTTTTTTTTTTTCTTTTTTCTGTAAGAAGCTTACTACGATCCTGCCTAGTAGTTTTAGTTTTCTATTTGTTATTTTCCATGCCTTGTATGCAAAAGTTTGTGTTCAAATTTTGTTAACAACTACCAATTAAAGCACGTGTTTTGAAAATAACTACCTATTAAAATTGTTTTTAAAAAGAACTACTACAAAGTTGTAAAAAGTTTAAGTATCATTACCACTCTAACAATTTTGGCTAGAATCTCCGACATTTGGGTTTCACTTTTTACTAGTTTTAACTTTTTATGAAGGCTAATTTAATCAATTTAGATGGTTATATTTTGAGGTAAGGGAAAAAAAATGGAACCTATATGCCAGATATTCTAGCTGGAATTATTAAAGTGGTAGTGATAATTAAACTTTTTACAACTTAGTGGTAGCTCGTTTAAAAAAAATTATTCTCTTTGATTATACTATAGTTTTAATTTTTCTCAGTGGTAAATTGCAAAAAACTTGTTATTTTTGGTAAACTTTAATTAATTATAATGTTTCAATGGTAAAATTAATGAAATAATTTAGTTAATTTTTAACTATGGTTAAGAATTTTTTTACAATAAAATTATTGAAATTCCTAAAATATCCTTAATTAATTTCATCAAATACCTAAAATGCCCCCACTTAAACCTATCATTTGTGATCATCATCTTCATCCTCCTCTCTTTGTTCATCCTTATCTTTCACATTCTGAACAATTAACCTTCATCCAATCGCATCTCTCCTTCCACTTGAACCACCACCACCCCGTCCCCAAATAATTCCTCAAATCCTAAATTTATGCAAGTACTCCTTCAAATTTATTTTTACATCCTTTACTTTGGGCTTGCAGAATTCTCTAACAGTAATCGATTTTTGCACTTGCTGTAATTGGATCTTCAAATTGCAGAAATTAAATTGTTAGTCGGCCCATTGATCTTCATGTTGTTATTGTTGTTGAATTTAGGGTAAGTTACTAAAATATTGTCCTATAAATTAATTGAAAAATAAAACCTTAGCTTGCAATTAAATTTTGGGAAATTAGGTTGATAATTAATTGAATTGGGGTTTTGTATGCTGAAACTAACGGGCTGCTACTATCTTAATTGAAGTGGGTTGGTTCTTGGTTGCGATTTGTGACTGGTGCTGCCGTAAGGAGCTTATATTGGTGGCGAGTGTGGCCGTGATTTTTGCTGGGCTGCCGCCAATTGTTGCCGTTGTTGGGGTGTTTGAGATTTTAGAGCAGTAGGGCCACTGATTGCGATGGGTTGTGGGCTGCGGTTGAAGGTTGAATGGCGAGGTAGAATTGGTGAGTTGGTTGGTGTTGGTGTTGTGATGCGTGGACTGGCGGTTGGGAGGGCTGAGATTGGTAATGCAGGGTGAAGCAAGGGGTGTTTTGGGCAGCAAGGTTGAGTGGAGGTTGGAGATGGTGGGTGACGGTGGTTGTGGTCAGGTTGTGCGGCAATAGTTGAGACTGGGTAATGGTGGAATGGGTTGGTTTGAAGGGGAATTGTGATTAGTGAGCTGGTCTGGTGTGGTGGAGGGTTAGAAGATAGTGGGTTGTAGGATGGCGATAGCAGTGGCGGTGGTCGTTAGGGGCTATGGTTTCTAGGCTGTGGTTCTGGCTGATGGGTTAGGTTAAAGGATTTTGGATAGTAGGCTGGAATTAAGATTAAGGTTAAATTAGTCATTAAGTCTTTAGTTAACTAAGGTTAAGCTTATAACTTCATTAAATTTACCATTGAAAAATTGTAACTAGTTAAAGTTTATAAAGGATAATAATTTTTTTTTGCAATTTACCACTAAGAAATATAAAAACTATAGTGTTACCAAAGAGAATTTCCCAAAAAATTAATAAGGGGGGTAGAATGCGGTAGAATTTCGCTCTTTTTCGCTATATTTTCAGTTATTTTTGTGCTTTTTGCACAATTTTAATGAGTATTTTAAGTAATAGTATTCTAAAAGAGACACAAAAGAGGAAAAGGTATGGCAAAAAGCTCAACAATATTATAAAAAGTGAGAAAAAAGTTTGAGTTTCGTTTACTAAAGTTTCGAGACGAAACTTCTGGATTTTATTTTAAATAAGTATTTGGTGGGTATTTAAATAATTTGAAATGAATTATTTATGACATTTTAATTATGTAGTTTAAATAAGTTTGAAATATTTTATAAAAGGAAAGTTTTATTTAATTATTTATGTTATTAAGTGCGGATTTAATTTAGGAAAGTTTTATTAGTAAAGGGATTAAGAAAGATTAAAAAGAGAAAGTCTAAGTAAGAAGGGTTTCTAGAGAAAAGGGTATAAATATTCAACACTTGGGCAAATTAAACTTTGCCCATAGTGGAGAATACCCCATTAAAGTAAACTTTTTCTCCCTTCTCCTTTATTTTCTTTTCTTTTTTTTATTCTTTCTTTTCCCCTTTCCCTTTTTGCATGGCCGACCATCACCGCACACACCAACGACCGCCACCATAACCACCGGCGAGACGACCAGCAGCCACGGCGGCACCGGTAGGACACGACAGTAGCCCAACCATGTCGTGGTGGTGCTGCTGCCGTTCGGCCTCTTTTTAAAAAAAATATTCTTTTTATTTTTCTTTTGTTTAATCATAGATCTAAATATAAATTATGAGTTTTGTGATGATTTTATGATGATTAATTTTAAGTATGGTGTAAATTAACTTTCAAATTTTAATTCTAATTAAAAAGCTCCAATTTTGAAACCCTAGATTTATAAATAATTAAAAATTGAAGGAATCAAATTTAGGGTGGTTTAAACCTTTAATTTAAGGGTTTTAAAGTATAATTATAGAAAGTTCATTAATTAATATTGCTAGAATTTTTGTTAGTATGCTAAAAACTAAGTTTCTTTAAGGAATTTGGACTACCTATTAATTGGGATTAAAGTATGAGGTTTTAAAATAGTTTTTAGCTTGTTTTAATTAAATTATGAGTGGCTTAATAAGAGTATATATTGCTGGAAATTTTTGTGGAGTAGATTTTAATGCCATGTTATGATTTTGGTTTGTAGGAGACTTTAAAGTGAGTGATTTCTATTAGTCGTGGCGATTTTAAGATCGTATTCAAGGTACATACGCGCACTTAGCATATTTTTGATGATGTATTTCCATTTGGTTTCTCATAATCTCCAAATATCTCATCTCATTAGGCTCTAAATTAGAATTTATCTCCAATTCTTTAAATGAACCACCAATTTGATCATGAGGAGACTCAAAGCTAGACTCTAAATATTGGAAAAATGATGAGCATTGAGGAGTATCAAAGGAAAAGGAATCATGTGAAAGCATGTGGGGATTAACATTAGAAATATGAGTTGCATCATCAAAATGGGGAATGGGGGCACAAGTAGGCATGTAAGATTCATTATACATGGAACATGGAACATCACAATTATCAATAGAAACATTTGAATAACCATGACCACGATCATAAGTATCTCTAGTAAATTGCTTTTTTTCTCTTTTAGGATGATTTTAGATTGCTTTTATAGGTCTTTTCTCTCCTTTTTCCTTAGTTTTGCTCTTTATTTTTTAATTAATCCCAAGTAGTATCATGCTAGATTATAATTGGAAATTGTGATTTGGTTAATATTGGTGATTGAATTATGAAGCATGATTTATTTGTGATGGATTAATGATTTGAAAATAATCATTTGGCATGTTGAATATGAACAAAACTCTTATTTATGGCATTATCGAAAGCATGTTTAATTAAACTACATGTTTAGTTTGGTTTGGAATATTGAGAAAGAATTTTATTATGGTTCATATAATTTTTATTGATGTTAGCATGAGAAATGAGCTATTTACGTGTCTTTGTACACACGGATTAAATTATGTTTTGGAGCCTTAGTGCACTTAAGGTGATCCTAACACCGAAAGATAGGATTTGTGGCGCATTCTACATTTAAGTTGTCTTTGACACCGACGTAGATTTAAAAAGTTTTCAACATTAAATAATATGCGGTCACTAATTATTCGAGAATTAAATTGGAATATTTAATTGTTTGAATAATTGTTATGATTGAATGATTAAGGTTTGAGAGTCAACACCAAGTTTAATAATTTGTAAAAAACGTAAAGTGAAAAGAGATTACGCACCAAAACTCTTAGAACGTATATATCTTGAGTATGAACATATGGGCGGAGTTATGGGGTTTTATATTTGACCATAAGGATGTTTCTATTGTGGTCCTCTTTATTTGAACTACCACTATACTCAAATATCATTGGCTGATTTTACCTTTTTTTTTTAACTTGTTAGGTTTTTTCCTTTTTTAATTCTTTTTTTTTTTATTTTTATTTTCCATTATTCAATTAATAATTTTACAAAAATATTTTAATTATATTTTTGAAATGTAATATTAAATTCAGTTTTTAATTAAATCAAAAATTAAGATATAATTAAAATAAAACAAAATCAAAAAGAAATTCATTAACGTTCTTCATAGTTCATCATTGTTCATCGAGCATTCTTCAACAACCTTCAAATTTGTTCAACAATCGATGCATTTCTCTATAAATTAAGACCTATAGTCGTGCGTCGATGAAGAAACCGCAGTAAGATCTACAGTCGAGCGTGGTTGCAGAAAACGAAATAAGATCCCTTGTCCCGATTCATATCGAATTTGCAAAATCCGAGTTGTAACGCGTATCGGCGTCAATTTTAGGAAATTAGTTTTTTTATTTGTACAATACTCAATGGAAAATGCAAAAACATCAAATTCATGTGTTTGATCACAAAAAAAAAACTCAATTATTTCGGTAATCCAAGTTATTCAAGACGCCTTGTTTAGAAACCGTAAAGTCTTTCTTCGAAACGCTGTTTGATCCGAAAATTTTTGTGTCATAATTACAAATTGTGTTTGTATCTAAGGAATTAACCGACATACGCATCAGACATTGCCTATTGTATTCATCTATAATAATAAACAGTTATGACCCAACAATATGTTGGACATACCAATTAATTTAAAGTTCAGACATGCGACCATTGCAAAATATTTTTAGCTACACATGTACAAAAGTTTAAACTAAATCTAATTTTAAAATATAGTATAAAAAAATGGAATCTATATCTTTTAGGATATCTTTTAACATTTGATATATTATTTAAAAAACATTATAATCACCAATTATAATAATGATAGTTTTCTAATTTCTTATCTTATTATTATAATAAGGATAATATTTATGGAAGATTTTAAAACCAGTATAACTTTCAAATTTGAAAATATTATATTCTAATTTTTTCAAACTATTATACGCTATACATCTTCATCGTTCTACACCGAAAACTCTTTTTTGCGGCTTCCGAATATTGTGTTTGAACACCAAACATGGTTAAAAAGAAAGTAGATGTAAGTGTACTCAACACATATTTATTTACATATATTTGTACTATAATTTAATTATAAAATATTTGTACTATAATTTAATTATGAAATTATGTAATTTATACTCAATTTTAAACATTGATCGCATATATTTATATAGGGATTATGTATTTGAAGTATTGGACTACAAATTAATTGCATATATCTAGGGTTTATGTTATCGAAAAAGATTTTCAATTTCCTGAATCATGAGTAGTTTAAACTCAAAATATTATTGCTTTTTCCTTGTAGAAAGATAAGGAAAAGATGAAAGAGATTCACAGCAAATAAAGTGTCAAACATGGAGGTATCATTGGCTGCACTAATTACCGAAGTTGCTAGTATAAACAAATGTTTATCCAATAGTATCTCCAAGGTTCCAGAATCAATTGGTACCATTGCGAATCAACCACTTTTATATCGTTCTAAGTCTCCTTTCCTAAGCCCTAATGGTGAGTTGATTGTTAGTACACGAGTCTCAACCACTAAGCGAAAGCTAGATGTGGATAACACTCTAGATGTGGAACACTCTGCAGATGTGGAAAACTCTCTCGACAAAGAAGATGAACAAGTGAAAATCTTCGATATTGTTTCATTCAGCATTCGAAATATCCGTCTTAATGAGCCTCAATTTCTGCCGGGTCTTGAAACACTAAAGGACCTTATTGGGAAGGAGGAAAAACTGAAGGACACAAAAGAAAAAGAGAAGGCGAAATCAAATTGAAAACTCCAAAGGCAAAATCAACACCAAAGACTGGTAATAACGAATCAAATGACATGATTTCGTCATATTCATATTCAGAGAAGAGGCCGCATAGGAGGCCTAGGTTTAGAACAATAATTCAATTAATAGAGAACTCTGTGATTGTAGAAAAGGTAATCTTTAATTATTTTATTGATCATTACATTTAATAATTAGATTTTGTATTTTTGGTAATCATTCATTAATATTTTAGTCACTACATTTAATAAAGGATTCAGCGTCCTCAAAGCTAGAAAAAAGAAATAAGAGCAAATCAAAAGCACAAGTGGAAAAGGTAATAGACTTGAATAATTCCTTACAATTAAATTTGTATACTGAGTTTTTTGTAACTCTTTATTGTAGCAACATACGCTTGTTCATGAAAAAACATCAACGTGCTCTAGCGAGAAGGAAAACCAAACTCTTGGAGAATTGGTAATCGTATTACCGTTATGTTTATTATTTTTATATTCAACTCTATTTGATCTAAAAAAGTGACATCGTAGACACAATTATATGCAGGTCGAGTTATCAAAATCAAAGAGGCAGAAGAAAAGCATCACGAATGTATTTACCGGCGAGGTGATCTTGTGTAAAATTAATTGCTTGTATAGCAATGACTAAACACAGTACTGGTTAATGCATAATTAATTTATTACACTATGTTTCTATGGGTCATTGTTATCTAAATTACCACGCATAACACGCAGGGACCAAGAAATAAGGTTAAAGTACAAAGTTTTGATGATAATGGTGATGTGAAACGGTTTCAAGATCAGCATTCTCCAACTCCCCTATTTCTTGAATATGAATCTGTAGACACCCATTTGTGTCTCCCCAAAACCAAACCCGGTGATGAGTACCTTTCGCGTCGAATCATAATCGAATGAAGTGAAAGTGTGGAAGGTTTAGTGTTGCGTATAGTTTTTATTTCTTTTCTCTTCTCTCTGTTTTTGAAAGCTTATTTTAAGAAAACAGCCAATCCAGTTTGGTTGGTCCATGATATGGGTCCAATAGTAGTGTAGTTGGATGGGGCTTGACAAGAGCTTTCCAACGATATATTATAAGCCCAATTCCGATGAAAAATTGAGGAAGTTATGGCCAATTTACTAAATTGGGCTCGTGTTGAGCCTTATATGCGGCCCAATGATCTAGGGGAGGGCCTAATATGATTTATCATTCTTAATGCAATTAGGAATGGTTTTAGTCTTCTAGAATATTCTAGAAGGTTCTTTTCATTCCTAATTCAATTAGCATTGATAAATTGACTTTTGTTGACTTTTCAGAGTTTTAATTAAAATCAAATAGCATTTTCGAGGAAAATATATGATTTTATCCTCCAGTACGGCAAACTTATCTGATTTTCGAAAACGTGTTAAAAACAGGCTTGGCGCCTGGAACCAGGTCTAGCGCCAGCCATTGGCGCCTGGCGCTAGTGTTGGTGCCTGGTGCTAGTTAGCCAGGGTTAGCGCCAGCTCTGTTTTTCGTGCGCCAGACTCTGTTTTGTATATTTTATCTTTTTGGCTGATTTTCTCTATAAATAACGTTGTAAAAACACCGTTTTCATTAACCAATTCTCATCTACATTCATCTATATTCACCTACAATAAGTTTTCATTCATTAATTCTCTCATTCTCTTCTCTAATCATTCATCTTTCTCTTTCTCTTTTCTAAACTTTGTTTTCACATACTGATAGGCTTATCGCGTACCTAACAAAAATAACCTAACTATTCCTTCTAACTATGTAGTAGGGCAAGTAAGGATCGAATCCCAAGAGACTATGGTTCATTCAATTAATCAGACTCAATTAATCACTAAGCACGTCACCAATCAATAATGGATGATAATAATCAACTAATATATTAAATAACACAATTAACTAGAGGAAATATTAATCAATAAACTAAAGCATCCAAGATCAAGCATCACCACGATTATGATTGATAAACTAATAAATCTACCCCCAATATATAAATCAATTGACAAGAAGAAAAGCAATCCCTAATAATAATACCAAAGGTCTCTTCCGAGTTATCAATGGCTTCCCAAATTAACTATCAAGCCTACTTCCGTGGAATCAAGCGAATAAGGGACATTAAACACCATGCCTAGATTCCTAATTATTCAATCATCTACTTCCGTGATGATCTTCAAACCCTTAATTGAAATAACCTAATCCCGTTAATACCCAACTTCCGTTGCAATAAGAACAAAGGGATGATAACAATACTAATTATCCCTAATCTAGTATTGGCATAAACACAATCAATTAAGCATGTCAATTGGGATTATTATTGGGGAATTTAAAGATCTACTTTATACATCAATCATAATCGGGCTTAGCAAGATCCCGGATTAAGGAAACTACTCACAAATCATAATTAAATCAAAAACAAGATCTAATAGAGAACACATAATTAAAGAACTATAAAATAAATAAAAGAGATGGAAAGTAAGAAATACCAAATACTTCAATTGATGATCTTGAATTCTTGAAGAACAATTAATAAAACTAGGATTAAAGATTGAAATTGCTTAAGAATTAAACTAGGGTTCTTGAGAGTGTTTCCTAGGGCTTAAGGAAAACTAATAATAAAAACTAAACTCTAAAAGTTAATTACAAAAGGGTATTTATACCCTCATAAGATAATATTTCGGAAAAAATAAGAAAATACGCGTTCTTGAGCTTTGCCCGGTCTGACCGGGCGGACCTCGCCCGATCGGGCGGAGGAAGGCTGCGTAAAATACGACAGTTTTCCTTCTTTGCCCGGTCAGACCGGGCGAACCTCGCCCGGTCGGGCGGAGGAAGGTTGCGTAAAATACGACAGTTTTCCAGAATTGCATCTTCATAACTTGATTTCTTCATCGCCCGGTCTGACCGGGCGAAGCCTGCCCGATCGGGCGCGCGTTGCACCGTTCAGAATTGGGCTTCTTCCTGTGAACTCCTCATTGCCCGGTCTGCCCGGGCAAGCCATGCCCGGTCGGGCATTCCACATAAATTGCAGTTCTTGGCTATCAACTCTTCCGAATCTACTAAAAACACGTCCAATTGCCTAGAAACGCTTCATATTCCTGAAAAGCTTACTAAAACAATCGAATACACTAAAGAAGAGATTGTTAGCAAGAAATAGCTCCGTAGAGCTCAAAACCATGTAAAATCATGCAATCAAACCGGGGAAAACCATTGTATAAAACACGTATATCACATACAAAATTCCGCATTCGCAAGATCTAGAAACACTTAGCCATATTCGAAGTTGCCTTCGCCCTAGACGTGAAAGGTTTAATTTATGAGGGTTTGGTCCCAAATCTCTCTTTCAATTATTTAATTTAATTGTTTTGATTATTATTTTCCTTGAAGTTACTAACGTGTGTATTTTTGTTATTAGAAAGAGGTACGAGGCATCAAAGTAAGTGCTTTAATGGTTTAATTGATATTATAATGTAGAAATCATGTTTAAATCGTTATTATGATATTCCTAGTATCATGTCTAGGGTAAATTTAATATTAAATATGATTGATACGATGCCTTTTATTTTCTTCCTAATATTTATGATTGTTAGTATCATGTTAGGGCTAAAGATATGATTTTTATTGCTTAGTAACATGATAGGGTTTGTTATTAATCTTGTTAGTATCATGCCTAGGATCTTGCTATTATTATGCTTTAATATTAACATGAACATGATTATGATTATAATTATAATTGTTATAATTTATGATGATTATGAATATTATTATTATTATTTTGATGATGATTATTTTATTTATGATGATTATTATTATTTTAATACGATTATTATTATGATCATTATGATTATAATTTTATGATGATGATTATTTATTATGTTGCTTGATATTTTATTTTTATTTCTTGATCACACCTTCTATGCATGTTTAAAGGGAATTGGTACTTGTAATCATGATTAATAAGATAATTAATAATCTTGTTAGGTTTAATATGATTATAAATTCAAGTGATCGCCAATGATAGTTTATGTGTGCATTAAATTCAACCAACATAGATAAACAGGTTTAGGGTAAACCTATTGATTGCATGTTAGTCAAGAAGCGCACATGAATACGATCAGAATAAAGTAGAGGCCTATTATGAGGGCAGGTTCAATCTCTTTTAGGTTGGATTTGTACCTTCATCCCCGAACCCTTATTTGGTTCTAGACCTTATGGAGTTGACGATCTCTTGGAATGTTAAGGGGTGTAACCTTCACCTCGTGAACGGTTTACAAGTTCCTAAAAAGACCTTGTTGGCGACTCTTTTGCTCTATTTTCTTCCCTTTTGGACGCCACCGTACTTTAGTGTATGACCACAGTGGGGTTCAAGCTAGGGTTAACGCTTGAAATTTATTCCCCACAGTTTTTGGCGACTCCATTGGGGAGGATTTCTATTTTAAATCCTGAATTTGTTTCGGCAATGATTTAGAATGAGTGGATGAGACTCGAAACGTTCTAAGTATTTCATGTGCGTAATTTTGATTAACATTATTGACATATGCATAAAAAAGATCTCATTGGAAAGACCATCCGTAATGAATTAAAAACATTGGATTTTACACGTAGGAAATTTGAGAAATATCTTTCACAACTAGGACCGAAATAACACCGCGCGAAACTGGAAAATTTTATCGAGCACAGAAAGCTGCTGAGGCATGTGGGAAGTAGCGCCAAGGGCCAGAGCTTGGCGCCCAAATTTTATCCGTAGCGCTAGACGCCAGCATTGGCGCCAGGCGCTACAGTTAAAAACTGGCGCCAGTCCCTGTTTGCTGGCGCTAACCTCCCCCAATACCGAGCCAGAAATATGCGTTCTTTTTTCGACCGGTTTTTCGTATTGTTTGATCGATCCTACTTCCTGATTGAATTTTTTCTCAGTTTTCTGAAACACATATGTGTTCTACATATGGACATAACCCTCTGGGAATTCATGCTCCATCTACCCGATTGAACGCTCTGTGCAACAAAGGGTACATCCGAGAATGTTGAATTCACCAAACCATGGAAGCGAGTTTTTTCTAAAGCTCGCGGTGTCCCATCCACTCGCGCCAACCCTTCACGGTTAGGCTTCCGCGCGGTGCATCCGGACAATTAACCATGGACCCTCTATTGACTAAACCATATCCTGAACTTTAGAGAACTAGAGCCATGGTTAGGTTGCAAACTCATTGCATCATATTGTGCCTACTTGACTAATTGTGCATTATTTGTTGTGCATATATTCTATGTTTTCTTAACCGTTTGTTTGACTTGTGTTAAGACTAAATAAACTAATTAATGACTAAAGGACATTGTCTAATTAATTAATTAATTAATTTGAGCTAATAAATAAATATAAAATCGAGTCATAGTTCCTTTAAGTCAACCCGGATTTTTATTCCCGTATACTGCACAAACGTCAACGTGTTTTGGTCATAGCCGGAGTTATAGGAAGAAATATGAGTCATACAACCAATGGATCTGTAGCCTCGAGTTTTATCTTTAATTTGGCGTTGGTTTCATCCAAATCAGAGTCACATATAAAAAGTTATGACTAAAATACCACAGTCTATCCAGTTTAATGCATATACGTGAAGTCTTAACTTAGTCTTTGCTTGAGTCTAGTCACATAGTCTAGCCACATGGTCATGACACGAGTCTTAACATGTCACCTACACTCACTAGTCTTAGCACACACTTTGAGTACATCACTGTGACCATGTCTTAGGTTCATGCATGAGTCGGTGTTTCCGTCATTTGAGTGGGGGGTACATCCTATTCCTAATTCTTCATATCCCTCCATCTACATCATTTTTCTTCACATTCTATTCCATATTTCTTCACTTATTCCATCCATTGCATGTTGAATAAAGTTTGAACAATGAATATCCCCAAATTCCTTTTCCACAGTACTTGGTCAAGGAGAGAAGGGCGATTAATCAAGGACAACCTCTTTATTCAAGTTTCACTTTTTGATAAACCAATTAGTCAAAAGAGGAAGGCTAAAAAGATAATGGCAAGTCAAGAAGAAGTCAATGAGCTTAGGAATCAATTGGTTACCGTTACTGAGACACTGAAGCTACTCACACTCAAGATCGATGGTCCCGTGAAGCAACAACAAATGAACCTCATGCAAGAAAGCTTGAGCAAGCTATCTAGTGACTACAAATTTAAGGGCATGAGTTCACAAGGGGTCTCGCTGGACAAGGAACTTCTTCCGCATAAGTTCAACGCCACTGACATCCCTAAATTCAAGGCAACAGATAACCCTTACTTCCATTTAAGAGCTTTCGAAACCATAATGAGTATTAAGGGTATCGATAAGAAGGTTTTCCCCTCTCTGTTCCCACTATCTCTTGAAACCGTTTGCAAACAATGGTACTTCTCTCTTGATAAGGAGAAAACCTCTACCTGAGAATCGATAGTAAACGCTTTCGTTGATAGATACAAGTGCAATATTCAAGTTGAAACCGACCATAGACAACTTGAGATGCTAAGACAAAAGGAGAATGAAGGCTTTACTTCTTTCTTTTATAAATGGAGGGAAACTTCCGCCAAGATGATTGAGGTCCCCACCGAAAAGGAGTCTGTGAGGATGTTTATCAAGAATCTACAAGAAAAGTATTCAAAGCACTTAAAATATCAACGCAAATTGAATACTTTCAAGGCCGTCTATGACATAGGTATCGTGATCGAAGATGACCTCGCAAAGCAAAAAGCTACTAACAATAGTAACCACGGTGGCTGGAAAGGAAAGAAGAACGACAACCCTTCTTCTTCCGAAAACGCCCACTCTAGTAATAATGATAGTACCTTTGACCATAATGATGTCTTAGCCATTGCAAGTACCATCGAGGGCGCGGTCATACTACTGATGAATGCTACAGGTTTCAAAACCTCATTCAAGATCTCATAGAGGAAAATAAGATCCCATTGCCTCTAGCTAGCGAGAAGACTGGATGATGTCGGAGCAAACAACACAAGACGGAGGTGAGCTTCAACGACAAGATTTCGTGACCTCTTTTTCTATTTCCTTTTCATTTTTTCCTTTCCCCAATAAGTCTAGCATAGGCACCTTATCTTTTCCTTTAGATTAATTTCGTAGTTTTTTTTTTCCTTTTCCCCTTTTTAATAAAATGAGCATTTATTTCCTTATATATGATCATTTCATTATATTTCATTAAATATAAAAAAAAAAAAAATCCATGTTGAATTAAGCACAAGGTATACCGATGATTTAAGGCACCCCTTGTAGCCACATCATATTACCTTTCACCCTTCAATTATGCAATCCTTTCTTCATAAACCACTTTGAGCCTCGTCTGACGATAGACTCTCCTTTTTTCAACCTACATCTACCTAACCTTGGGATGGGATGGTGTGTAACTTGTGCAATTCTAAAAAAAGAACAAAAGCTTGAGTGATTCAAAAAATTAAAATAGCACAAATAAGAAAAAGCAAAAAAAATAAATAAAAGTGTACAAAAGGGCAAGTGTTCCAATGTCTTTGATATGAAAATATCTTCGATAAGAACATGTCTCAGATTGCGTCTCTTATCGAGTGCTCGGTACCGTGCCTGAGAAACATGAATGCCAAGTGAGTGATAGACCGCATGATCGGGATTGCCCACGCTTATAAAAATAAAACAGATGCTAAAGCAAAAGATAAAAGAGAGCTAAAAAAGAGTAGAAACTCAAGCATAAAAACATAAAGATTCGAAAGCGAGGTTGCACACCTTGGGGGTTTATCTAGGGTCTTGAACCTTTATCCCCTTCTTCTTTCAAACCTTTAGCCTAACCACGTTACAACCCTTAAAAAGACCTTTTTGAGGTATACACACACTTGTGCGAGGTTCGGCTAGAGCTACGTTTGGCCTGATTCCTAACGGATACGTAGGCAACCTCACATTGAGGTGCGACCGTAATAAACATGCATTCATATTCACATTCACACACTTTCACCATGATCATATCAAGGGATCTCCAATGCCCATCCCTATTCACTTAGAGCTAGACTTGGGGGCTTGATCCCTACATCATTAGCTTACCTAGCCTAAGAGTCACCATTATTTGACTCTTCTAAAAATAATATTTTTCCACACACTTAGCCTTTGCGGCCTAACTTTAGTGTCACTTTCACACACATCACAGATACATGACTAAATATACTTTCCTCTTTAGGAACCCTTTGTCATGAAATCTTAACACAACGTTGAAGCATGCCTTATCATATCAAAATCGCTCATCAATCATAATTTTCATTTCATCACAAAGTATGAAGTACTTAGCCTCCGTGCCTAAGTTACCCAAATACTTTCATCATGGAATCAACAGTTGAGATAGCCTAGGATGGATTAATCCTTGCACCTTCAGAGATAGTATCAAACAACTTTGACTAAGCTCATTCAACATGCATTCGAAAACTTCGATTCTTTTTTCGAGTCTTTATTTTTCGGGAGAAAGTCGGTACCCTCCACAAAAATGACGGAAAATTTTGCTTTTTGCATTTTCGAGTCACACGATCACATTACTATGCACACACAAGTCACATCGAGTCGAGTCAACCTCGAGTCAGTCAATCACAGTTTATACCTTGAGTCATGTCAAGTCAATGAGTCAAGAAATGCTAAACCTTAGGTCAACCCTAAGATGATTAAAGAGATTGGCAAAGTTCTATAGTAAAAAATAAATACAGGTGCAGCAGAATAGGCAGAGATATTTCATCAACGACAGAGCTCGAAGTCTCTCAGAAAGGTGATTTCGACCTCATGCAGCAGTTTCGGGTTCCTTGGTACGCCAGTTAGCCCCTATAAGCAATTTGACATGATTAGTAGTCGGCTCGATTACAATCGTAGTAAGTGATTGACCTGACAAAAAATCGTCTCACTTAGCTTAACCGCCTTAAACACTGGCTCATTACAATCGGTACAAAAGCAAGCACTTAAATGACAATATTTCCAAATATGGATTGTCACGCATTCTTATTAAACGACAAAGTTTTCCAAAAATTGGATTGTCATCCCCAACTGACAATATTTCCAAAAATGGATTGTCGTGCATCTTCTTCAACGACAATTTTTCCAAGATTGGATTGTCATCTCTGGCAAAGTTTCCAAGCGTGGATTGTCGTGCTCCTTCTCTGTTTGGCAATATTTTCCAAGTTCGGATTGTCATCACTGGCAAGTTTTCCAAGATTGGATTGTCATACACCTAGTTCCCTATGGAAAAATTTCCCAAAGGATTGTTGTAGGTCTCTATTCATCATAAATTTCGGCAAAGTTCCTCAACGTGGATTGTCATTCATTTCAGTAAGTGGCAAATTTTCCCAAAGTGGATTGTCGGTCGACTCTTTTTTGCAAATTTCCAAGACGCGGATTGTCAATTGTGGCAATATTTTCCTAAAAGGATTGTCGCATAGCGTTGGCAAATTTCCAAGGTGGATTGCTTTCAAGAGTTATATTCCAAGATGTGGATTGTCGATCGTAGCAAAGTTCTTATGAAAGATTGTTACGAAGCATTGGCAACTTTTCCAAAGATTGGATTTTGGCAAGTTTTTCGAGGTACGGATTGTCGCTTCATCGTGGCAACATTTCCAAGGATGGATTGTTACGTGGCATTGAAAACTTTCCCTAAATCAGATTGTCATACATCATACAAGAGTTGTGTTGGCAACTATTCCCAAATAAACGAGGATTGTCGACATACTGGTTCACAAGCAGCAAAGCGCCGACGTACTGGCATAGCAGCATTAAGGATTAAAAAGCAGTGATCTTTTTGAAGACTATCACAGCGGAAATTGGAGTCATATAAAAAAGAAGCTCTTTGTCCAGAGACGAGTGAACATCGAAACAGCAAGGTGGCGTTCCCTAGATTGTGGAGAGTTGTCACAAACAACTGAGGATTGTTTCTAGAGAAGCAATCTTCGATAGTATTCCCTTGGACATGGAATATTATCAATGCGGAGGAGGATAGTTTCAGGCGAAGCAATCTTCTAATTGGAAGCAGTTACGGGCGTAGCGGTTTTCAAGCGGGATGACATTCTCTAGCTTGCAGGAGGTCATCAAAACAATAAAGCGGCAACAATCGGTTACTTTCAGAGACGTGTGCTTGAAGGTGCAAGATACGCCTTTCTTAACTCTTTTATCTGTTTAACTAACGCTAGTTTTGCAGGTATCGGCGTTACAAGAGTGATTTAGGATCGCAGAACGTTATGAATCATTCTCCGTCCCTATCGATACTTTGACTTTCGTTTTCGAAACTTACGTTTCTCCAAACTCAGTCAAAGTGGGGGCTTCTGTAGACACCCATTTGTGTCTCCCCAAAACCAAACCCGGTGATGAGTACCTTTCGCGTCGAATCATAATCAAATGAAGTGAAAGTGTGGAAGGTTTAGTGTTGCGGATAGTTTTTTATTTCTTTTCTCTTCTCTCTGTTTTTGAAAGATTATTTTAATAAAACAGCCAATCCAGTTTAGTTGGTCCATGATATGGGTCCAATAGTAGTGTAGTTGGATGGGGCTTGATAAGAGCTTTCCAACGATATATTATAAGCCCAATTCCGATGAATATTGAGGAAGTTATGGCCAATTTACTAAATTGGGTCCGTGTTGAGCCTTATATGTGGCCCAATGATCTAGGGGAGGGCCTAATATGATTTATCATTCCTAATGCAATTAGGAATGGTTTTAGTCTTCTAGAATCTTCAAGAAGGTTCTTTTCATTCCTAATTCAATTAGCATTGATAAATTGACTTTTGTTGACTTTTCAGAGTTTTAATTAAAATCAAATAGCATTTTCGAGGAAAATATATGATTTTAACCTCCAGTACGGCAAACTTATCTGATTTTCGAAAATGCGTTAAAAACAGGCTTGGCGTCTGACTCCAGGCATTGGCGCTTGGAACCAGGCCTAGCGCCAGCCATTGGCGCCTTGCGCTAGTGTTGGTGCCTTGCGCTAGTTAGCCAAGGTTGGCGCCAGCTCTGTTTTTCATGCGCCAGACTCTGTTTTGTATATTTTATCTTTTTGGCTGATTTTCTCTATAAATAACGTTGTAAAAACTCCGATTTCATTAACCAATTCTCATCTACATTCATCTATATTCACTTACAATCAGTTTTCATTCATTAATTCTCTCATTCTCTTCTCTAATCATTCATCTTTCTCTTTCTCTTTTCTAAACTTTGTTTTCACATACAAAATTCCGCATTTGCAAGATCTAGAAACACCTAGCCATATTCGAAGTTGCCTTCGCCCTAGACGTGAAAGGTTTAATTTCCGAGGGTTTGGTCCCAAATCTCTCTTTCAATTATTTAATTTAATTGTTTTGATTATTATTTTCCTTAAAGTTAGTAACGTGTGTATTTTGTTATTTGAAAGAGGTACGAGGCATCAAAGTAAGTGCTTTAACGGTTTAATTGATATTATGATGTAGAAATCATGTTTAAATCGTTATTATGATATTTCTAGTATCATGTCTAGGGTAAATTTAATATTAAATATGATTGATACGATGCCTTTTATTTCTTCCTAATATTTATGATTGTTAGTATCATGTTAGGGCTAAAGATATGATTTTTATTGCTTAGTAACATGCTAGGGTTTGTTATTAATCTTTTTAGTATCATGCCTAGGATCTTGCTATTATTATGCTTTAATATTAACATGAACATGATTATGATTATAATTATAATTGTTATAATTTATGATGATTATGAATATTATTATTATTATTATTATTATTATTATTATTATTATTATTATTTTGATGATGATTATTTTATTTATGATGATTATTATTATTTTAATACGATTATTATTATGATCATTATGATTATATTTTATGATGATGATTATTTATTATGTTGCTTGATATTTTATTTTTATTTCTTGATCACACCTTCTATGCATGTTTAAAGGGAATTGGTACTTGTAATCATGATTAATAAGATAATTAATAATCTTGTTAGGTTTAATATGATTATAAATTCAAGTGATCGCCAATGATAGTTTATGTGTGCATTAAATTCAACCAACATAGATAAACAGGTTTAGGGTAAACCTATTGATTGCATGTTAGTCAAGAAGCGCACATGAATACGATCAGAATAAAGTAGATGCCTATTATGAGGGCATGTTCAATCTCTTTTAGGTTGGATTTGTACCTTCATCCCCGAACCCTTATTTGGTTCTAGACCTTATGGAGTTGAAGATCTCTTGGAACGTTAAGGGGTGTAACCTTCACCTCGTGAACGGTTTACAAGTTCCTAAAAAAAACTTGTTGGCGACTCTTTTGCTCTATCTTCTTCCCCTTTAGACGCCACCGTACTTTAGTGTATGATCACAGTGGGGTTCAAGCTAGGGGTTAACGCTTGAAATTTATTCCCCACAGTTTTTGGCGAATCCACTGGGGAGGATTTCTATTTTAATTCCTGAATTTGTTTCGGCAATGATTTAGAATGAGTGGATGAGACTCGAAACGTTTTAAGTATTTCATGTGCGTAATTTTGATTAACATTATTGACATATACATAAAAAAGATCTCATTGGAAAGACCATCCGTAATGAATTAAAAACATAGGATTTTACACGTAGGAAATTTGAGAAATATCTTTCACAACTAGGACCAAAATAACACCGCGCGAAACTGGAAAATTTTATCGAGCACAGAAAGCTGCTGAGGCATGTGGGAAGTAGCGCCAAGGGCCAGAGCTTGGCGCCCGAATTTTATCAGTAGCGCTAGACGCCAGCATTGGCGCCAAGCGCTACAGTTAAAAACTGGCGCCAATCCCTGTTTGCTGGCGCTAACCTCCCCCAATACCGAGCCAGAAATATGCGTTCTAATTTCGACCGGTTTTTCGTATTGTTTGCTCGATCCTACTTCCTGATTGAATTTTTTCTCAGTTTTCTGAAACACATATGTGTTCTACATATGGACATAACCCTCTGGGAATTCATGCTCCATCTACCCGATTGAACGCTCTGTGCAACAAAGGTACATCCGAGAATGTTGAATTCACCAAACCATGGAAGCGAGTTTTTTCTAAAGCTCGCGGTGTCCCATCCACTCGCGCCAACCCTTCACGGTTAGGCTTCCGCGCGGTGCATCCGGACAATTAACCATGGACCCTCTATTGACTAAACCATATCCCGAACTTTAGAGAACTAGAGCCATGGTTAGGTTGCAAACTCATTGCATCATATTGTGCCTACTTGACTAATTGTGCATTATTTGTTGTGCATATATTCTATGTTTTCTTAACCGTTTGTTTGACTTGTGTTAAGACTAAATAAACTAATTAATGACTAAAGGACTTTGTTTAATTAATTAATTAATTAATTTGAGCTAATAAATAAATATAAAATCGAGTCATAGTTCCTTTAAGTCAACCCGGATTTTTATTCCCGTATACTGCACAAACGTCAACGTGTTTTGGTCATAGCCGGAGTTATAGGAAGAAATTTGAGTCATACAACCAATGTATCTGTAGCCTTGAGTTTTATCTTTAATTTGGTGTTGGTTTCATCCAAATCAGAGTCACATATAAAAAGTTATGACTAAAATACCACAGTCTATCCAGTTTAATGCATATACGTGAAGTCTTAACTTAGTCTTTGCTTGAGTCTAGTCACATAGTCTAGCCACATGGTCATGACACGAGTCTTAACATGTCACCTACACTCACTAGTCTTAGCACCCACTTTGAGTACGTCACCGTGACCATGTCTTAGGTTCATGCATGAGTCGGTGTTTCCGTCATTTGAGTGGGGGGTACATCCTATTCCTAATTCTTCATATCCCTCCATCTACATCATTTTTCTTCACATTCTATTCCATATTTTCTTCACTTATTCCATCCATTGCATGTTGAATAAAGTTTGAACAATGAATATCCCCAAATTCCTTTTCCACAGTACTTGGTCAAGGAGAGAAGGGAGATTAATCAAGGACAACCTCTTTATTCAAGTTTCACTTTTTGATAAACCAATTCGTCAAAAGAAGAAGGCTAAAAAGATAATGGCAAGTCAAGAAGAAGTCAATGAGCTTAGGAATCAATTGGTTACCGTGACTGAGACACTGAAGCTACTCACACTCAAGATCGATGGTCCCGTGAAGCAACAACAAATGAACCTCATGCAAGAAAGCTTGAGCAAGCTATCTAGTGACTACAAATTTAAGGGCATGAGTTCACAAGGGGTCTCGCTGGACAAGGAACTTCTTCCGCATAAGTTCAACGCCACTGACATCCCTAAATTCAAGGCAACAGATAACCCTTACTTCCATTTAAGAGCTTTCGAAACCGTAATGAGTATTAAGGGTATCGATAAGAAGGTTTTCCCCTCTCTGTTCCCACTATCTCTTGAAACCGTTTGCAAACAATGGTACTTCTCCCTTGACAAGGAGAAAACCTCTACCTGAGAATCGATAGTAAACGCTTTCGTTGATAGATACAAGTGCAATATTCAAGTTGAAACCGACCATAGACAACTTGAGATGCTAAGACAAAAGGAGAATGAAGGCTTTACTTCTTTCTTTTATAAATGGAGGGAAACTTCCGCCAAGATGATTGAGGTCCCCACCGAAAAGGAGTCTGTGAGGATGTTTATCAAGAATCTACAAGAAAAGTATTCAAAGCACTTAAAATATCAACGCAAATTGAATACTTTCAAGGCCTTCTATGACATAGGTATCGAGATCAAAGATGACCTCGCAAAGCAAAAAGCTACTAACAATAGTAACCACGGTGGCTGGAAAGGAAAGAAGAACGACAATCCTTCTTCTTCCGAAAACGCCCACTCTAGTAATAATGTTAGTACCTTTGACCATAATGATGTCTTAGCCATGGACAATCAAGGATCTAAAAGGAAACCCAGGCGAGAGTTCACACCCATTGAAATGACTTACGATGCTGCTTTCGATCGTCTCTATGATCGAGGATTAATCAAACCTATTGGCCCTACCGAGGATCCAACACCAGAAAATAGATCTTCGAGATGGAATCCAAACTCCTATTGCAAGTACCATCGAGGGCGCGGTCATACTACTGATGAATGCTACAGGTTTCAAAACCTCATTCAAGATCTCATATAGGAAAATAAGATCCCATTGCCTCTAGCTAGCGAGAAGACTGGATGATGTCGGAGCAAACAACACAAGACGGAGGTGAGCTTCAACGACAAGATTTCGTGACCTCTTTTTCTATTTCCTTTTCATTTTTTCCTTTCCCCAATAAGTCTAGCATAGGCACCTTATCTTTTCCTTTAGATTAATTTCGTAGTTTTTTTTTTCCTTTTCCCCTTTTTAATAAAATGAGCATTTATTTCCTTATATATGATCATTTCATTATATTTCATTAAATATAAAAAAAAAAAAATCCATGTTGAATTAAGCACAAGGTATACCGATGATTTAAGGCACCCCTTGTAGCCACATCATATTACCTTTCACCCTTCAATTATGCAATCCTTTCTTCATAAACCACTTTGAGCCTCGTCTGACGATAGACTCTCCTTTTTTCAACCTACATCTACCTAACCTTGGGATGGGATGGTGTGTAACTTGTGCAATTCTAAAAAAAGAACAAAAGCTTGAGTGATTCAAAAAATTAAAATAGCACAAATAAGAAAAAGCAAAAAAATAAATAAAAGTGTACAAAAGGGCAAGTGTTCCAATGTCTTTGATATGAAAATATCTTCGATAAGAACATGTCTCAGATTGCGTCTCTTATCGAGTGCTCGGTACCGTGCCTGAGAAACATGAATGCCAAGTGAGTGATAGACCGCATGATCGGGATTGCCCACGCTTATAAAAATAAAACAGATGCTAAAGCAAAAGATAAAAGAGAGCTAAAAAAGAGTAGAAACTCAAGCATAAAAACATAAAGATTCGAAAACGAGGTTGCACACCTTGGGGGTTTATCTAGGGTCTTTAACCTTTATCCCCTTCTTCTTTCAAACCTTTAGCCTAACCACGTTACAACCCATAAAAAGACCTTCTTGTGGTATACACACACTTGTGCGAGGTTCAGCTAGAGCTACGTTCGACCTGATTCCTAACGGATACGTAGGCAACCTCACATTGAGGTGCGACCGTAATAAACATGCATTCATATTCACATTCACACACTTTCACGATGATCATATCAAGGGATCTCCAATTCCCATCCCTATTCACTTAGAGCTAGACTTGGGGGCTTGATCCCTACATCATTAGCTTACCTAGCCTAAGAGTTACCATTATTTGACTCTTCTAAAAATAATATTTTTCCACACACTTAGCCTTTGCGGCCTAACTTTAGTGTCACTTTCACACACATCACAGATACATGAATAAATATAATTTCCCCTTTAGGAACCCTTTGTCATGAAATCTTAACACAACGTTGAAGCATGCGTTATCATATCAAAATCGCTCATCAATCATAATTTTCATTGCATCACAAAGTATGAAGTACTTAGCCTCCGTGACTAAGTTACCCAAATACTTTCATCATGGAATCAACTGTTGAGATAGCCTAGGATGGATTAATCCTTGCACCTTCAGAGATAGTATCAAACAACTTTGACTAAGCTCATTCAACATGCATTCAAAAACTTCGATTCTTTTTTCGCGTCTTTCTTTTTCGGGAGAAAGTCGGTACCCTCCACAAAAATGACGGAAAATTTTTGCTTTTTGCATTTTCGAGTCACACGATCGCATTACTACGCACACACAAGTCACATCGAGTCGAGTCAACCTCGAGTCAGTCAATCACAGTTTATACCTTGAGTCGTGTCAAGCAATGCTAAACCTTTGGTCAACCCTAAGATAATTGAAGAGATTGGCAAAGTTCTATTGTAAAAACTAAATACAGGTGCAGCAGAATAGGCAGAGATATTTGAGCAACGACAGAGCTCGAAGCCTCTCAGAAAGGTGATTTCGACCTCATGCAGCAGTTTCGGGTTCCTTGGTACGCCAGTTAGCCCCTATAAGCAATTTAACATGATTAGTAGTCGGCTCGATTACAATCGTAGTAAGTGATTGACCTGACAAAAAATCGTCTCACTTAGCTTAAGCGCCTTAAACACTGGCTCATTACAATCGGTTGAGCCTTATATGTGGCCCAATGATCTAGGGGAGGGCCTAATATGATTTATCATTCCTAATGCAATTAGGAATGGTTTTAGTCTTCTAGAATCTTCTAGAAAGTTTTTTTCATTCCTAATTCAATTAGCATTGATAAATTGACTTTTGTTGACTTTTCAGAGTTTTAATTAAAATCAAATAGCATTTTCGAGGAAAATATATGATTTTTACCTCCAGTACGGCAAACCTATCTGATTTTCGAAAACGCGTTAAAAACAGGCTTGACGCCTGACTCCAGGCATTGGCGCCTAGAACCAGGCTTGGCGCCAGCCATTGGCGCCTGGCGCTAGTTAGCCAGGGTTGGCGCCAACTCTTTTTTTCATGCGCCTGACTCTGTTTTGTATATTTTATCTTTTTGGCTGATTTTCTCTATAAATAACGTTGTAAAAACTCCGATTTCATTAACCAATTCTCATCTACATTCATCTATATTCACCTACAATCAATTTACATTCATTAATTCTCTCATTCTCTTCTCTAATCATTCATCTTTCTCTTTCTCTTTTCTAAACTTTGTTTTCACATACAAAATTCCGCATTTGCAAGATCTAGAAACACCTAGCCATATTCGAAGTTGCCTTCGCCCTAGACGTGAAAGGTTTAATTTCTGAGGGTTTGGTCCCAAATCTCTCTTTCAATTATTTAATTTAATTGTTTTGATTATTATTTTCCTTGAAGTTAGTAACGTGTGTATTTTGTTATTAGAAAGAGGTACGAGGCATCAAAGTAAGTGCTTTAACGATTTAATTGATATTATGATGTAGAAATCATGTTTAAATCGTTATTATGATATTCCTAGTATCATGTCTAGGGTAAATTTAATATTAAATATGATTGATACGATGCCTTTTATTTTCTTCCTAATATTTATGATTGTTAGTATCATGTTAGGGCTAAAGATATGATTTTTATTGCTTAGTAACATGCTAGGGTTTTTTTATTAATCTTGTTAGTATCATGCCTAGGATCTTGCTATTATTATGCTTTAATATTAACATGAACATGATTATGATTATGATTATAATTGTTATAATTTATGATGATTATGAATATTATTATTATTATTATTATTATTATTATTATTATTATTATTATTATTATTATTATTATTATTATTTTGATGATGATTATTTTATTTATGATGATTTTTATTATTTTAATACGATTATTATTATGATCATTATGATTATAATTTTATGATGATGATTATTTATTATGTTGCTTAATATTTTATTTTTATTGCTTGATCACACCTTCTATGCATGTTTAAAGTGAATTGGTACTTGTAATCATGATTAATAAGATAATTAATAATCTTGTTAGGTTTAATATGATTATAAATTCAAGTGATCGCCAATGATAGTTTATGTGTGCATTAAATTCAACCAACATAGATAAACAGGTTTAGGGTAAACCTATTGATTGCATGTTAGTCAAGAAGCGCACATGAATACGATCAGAATAAAGTAGAGGCCTATTATGAGTAAAATGATGGAACCTTTAAATAGTGAATAGATGAAATATGCTAGCTTGCATGTTAGGTTTAATATGTGCGTCATAAAATGATGTATGTTCATCATATATTCATCTCATTTACCGAATTGAATTAGGCGCATATAATTAGTTCCTTCTAGTTTACAATGTCTTCGATAAAATGGTGCACATCGTTGTTCTGCAACAGAATACTAATAGCCAATTCGTTCTTTCTATGGATATGGTAACTACCTGACTGTGTGTTAGCCTTATAAACACTTGTTGTGTGATGATGATGGAACCTTTAAATAGTGAATAGATGAAATATGCTAGCTTGCTACGCGGAGAAATCCATTGGGTCGATTTTTCAAAGACTAAAAAGTTATTTCACATGAAGTTCTAGATGTTCATTATGATACGCAACCACACGGGTATATATTTCTAACACCATACCATTAACATTCGCATGAACATGTTTAATTTATATTGCTAATTTAAATTATTTTTTCTCTCTCTTCAGCCGTGATTGTGGAATGTATGTCTTGAAGTACATCGAGTGTGGTGATATCAATGCCATGAAGGACATTACCGATACAGTATAATTGAAACTATATTACTTGTGAAAATTATACTTTTGTATGATTGCAATAAATTTAACTCTCTTTTTTCTTGTGTCATTGAACAGACTAGTGAAATGCGTGTTGAACGGTTAAAGTACCTGACAAAGCTTCTTACCAGCGAGCATAATAATGATGACAACATCAAGAGATTGTGTAATGATTTTTCCGATTAAGCGGTACAAATTACATTGTTTAGCCTACGAACATGTTTACATTTTGGGCAGGAATTAAGTCAAATTCGTGTTGTGATAATATTTTTCCTAAATGATCACATTCTAGCATTATCTAATCAATTTTTTTTTTATTTTTTTTTTTTTTTTTTTTTTTATAATATGGATATGTAATGCCTTATTTTATAATTAAGACAATACCTGTGTTTTTTTTTTGTTTTTTGTTGTATCATGTAAAAACTTGCACTATATTTTTATGTACATGGTATGATTGGGCAATGTCCTACTCATAAACAGGACAATACAAATTTAAAATTAAAACAAAGAAACAGTAATACTTTCTTGTTTATTTATATTCCCTCTGGTCATTTTTTTTAAGTTATGGGCACAATTACAACCACAAAAGGAAACAAATAACACCAAGCCTGTGTTTTTTTTATTATTTTTTTTTATTTTTTGGTTTTATCATGTAAGAACTTGCACTACATTTTTATGTACATGGTACGATTGGGCAATGTCCTAATAATAAACAGGACAATACAAATGTAAAATTAAAACAGAGAAATAGTAACCCCAAGCCTGTGTGTGTGTGTGTGTTTTTTTTTTCTTGGTTTTATCATGTAAAAACTTGCACTACATTTTTATGTACATGGTACGATTGGGCAATGTCCTAATAATAAACAAGACAATACAAATGTAAAATTAAAACAAAAAAAACAGTCATGCTTTCTTGTTTACTTATATTCCCTCTTGTCATATTTTTTTCAGATAAATTAAAAATGCTAATATTTGGAAAGACTGTTATGCAAATTAATTAAAATTGAATTAATCAAAGTGACTATAAACCAAAAAATATAAACAAGTCTAAAGCATCAAACATAAGGGTTGTTTTATATAACAACATTACTGTTTCTACAAACATACTACTACTACGTAATGGTTAATGCAATCCTATAAACATATAAATCTTAACTTATGCAAATAAAAACATAAACATGTCCATGACAACAATAATAAAACATCAACTATTTTACACATGTAATATCCAATACTATGTTATGTTAGAACTAGTTCAATCTAAATAATCTTCATGTAGGAGAGACCTCAGGACCATCACCACTTTGATCAGCTGCACTCTCAACAGGTTCATCACCTTGCTGACCAGGCCCTGTGGCAGTAGCAGATACATCATGGTCACCAACATTTTCATCAGGTATCAGCTGCACTGCCAACTGGTGGTTCATCAGCTTCTTTTGCATTGCCACTCTTATCCTCCTCCTCCTTTTTAGCTTTGTCGTGTCACTGAGGCAGTGTTCTCAATCACAACCTCTTTCACACTAGTGGATTCTTCTTGCACATCCTAAGAATTTTTAGCTAATTCAAAACTAACATCCACACCATCTTTTAATTCTTCGATTTTTTTGGCCATTTCAACATCAACATCACTTTTCGGGACATCTTTTTTAGCCTCGTCATTTGCGGTAACATCGGTTTTTTCTGCCATACTTTTATCGTCGGCATGTGGCTCACGAACAGTGTGCATGTATGGATTTTCAACTGAAGATGACAGGCGTTGAATGACCAAGTTCAAGCTTTGTTGTTTTTCCTCATCTTCACCCTCCTCCAATTCAGCATCTAGGCCTTCTTCAACCACTGCTTCAGATTTCTCCTTACGCATTCCCTTCTTTTTCTTCTTTGAAACCCCCACTTCAGATTCTTCAGTGTGGTCCGCTTTCTTGCCCTTTTTTTTGTTTGGCTAACTTCCGCGGGGGGCTAACAACTTTATCTTTTTCTCCCTGTTGTTTTCCTTTAAAATCAATCTTCTTTGTCATATCTCCTTGTTTGCCCTTAGTTTTTGTCTTTGACACTTCCTCCTCTTTCTCTTCTACTGATTCTGTTTCCTCCTCATCTTCTTCAAACTCCTTGAGTGCTTTCTGAGAAGGGAGGGCAGTATACATAAAAATATAAAAATACAAATAACATATTTGTATAATGACAAAAAGAAAAAAAAGTTAAACCATATTTGCATAAATATACATGAATACCTCCTTTGAAGCTCTCTTCAACTTTTTTTGGCCTTTGGTTTTTTTTCTTTTGTATTTCCTCCTCTTCCTCTTCCTCTAGTTCTTCCTCAACATCTTCTTTAGCCTCCTTGGCTACTTTCTGAGAAAGGAGGGAAGTATACATTAAGTTATTAAATGACATATCACATATATATGTAATGACAAACAATAATATAGGTTACACCATATGTGCTTAATACATATATAACATATATAACATCACACAAATAACATAAGTATGTAATGATAGACACGAAAATAGGTTAAATCATATATAAAAGACATATATAGCATACATACCTGCACACCATTAGCATAGATATGTAATGACAAACTAGATAATAGGTTAACCCATATATAAAACACCAGCGTTATATTTATATATCATACTTTAGTGATCATATACATACAAATAAATAATAATAATAATAATAATAATAATAATAATAATAATAATAATAATAATATAATGGTGATTACCTCCTTCAAAGCTTTCTTCCCTTTTTTTTTTTCTTTTTTCTTTCCTTCTCACCGTCAGATTCATCGGCCAAATTATCATCTCCAATGTCTTTTTCGTCCTCATAATCATTGTAATTCTCATCTTATTTAATTTTTCCTTTACCCTTTCTTTGCTTTTTTTTGCTTGCTTCATTAACATCACTATCACTGTCTTCATGCAAGTCTGCCAAAAAGCTTCCCATCAACCTCCACATTTGGTTCATGGCAGCAACCCATCTACCAATCTTATCTTAAATGATGTCAAATTCTTTCTCCACAACTTGAATATGTTCTGGCGGATACTTTCCAACTATCATTGACTTATCTTTGTCAATCACCAACATCAGCTACAATACAAAACGTTATCAATTAATTCTAGGTAATAAAAAGATGGAAAATTACGCAACAGAAAAAAAATATAATATGGCACTTACTTTATTTGTTTTGTATCCTTCTTTTAACCCGTGAATTAACTGGTTCAAACTCTTCATATTTACATCAGTCCAGTCCCTAATCCTAGGTAAGTCATATTTCCAGATGTTGTACAGTCCATCCCGAGGAGAATACTCACAGAATATTGCCTGAACATGCATCAACAAACAATCTAAGTCATATTGTCCTGTACAATGTGTATGTAATAACAAACAAGATAATAGGTTAACACATATTTAAGCATCTAACATTAGAGTAGGATACCACACTTATGTGATCATACACTTACTATTTGGTCATTACTTACGATACAGTAGTATAACATACTATGCTGTGGTATTAATAATAACTAAAAGCACTTTTTGGTAAAAATACCAATAAACCTACAATAAAATAGTCAGTGTCATTAAATTACTGGTGATCATTCACATTCCATGTCTAAAAAGCACAGTACTGTAGTAGAGTCATGTTAAAGAATATGTAATCACACAAGCACATATTGGTTATAACCCATATAAACAAACAAACCTTATACCATTAAAAGATTTTTTTGAACAGAGTTTCTGTTATGGTTTAGTAATCTTTTATATACTGATTGGTCTATACCTATTAAAATGCATAACAAAATCTTTCTTAAACAATGTATCTTATATGGTTTTGTAATCATTTATAGTTTCATAGGTCAATTCCTAATATAATGCAGCACAAAAAAAAAATTTATACTTATATTTTTGTATTGTAATCACATATATAAACATTGGTCAATACCTAAAAAATGCACAACATTAACATACCATCATCAACAAGTACAACCACCCAAATGCAGAGGTGGATCTTGGGACTTGAAATCTTGTATGGCATCAACCATACTATCCAACACAAATTTTGCAAAATTCAAGTGACCTATACACTCTTCTTCAACTACAAGATGAAGCCATTTGGTAGGTGGATTTTCCTCCAGGTTTGGAAAAATTAAAGCTATCATGACAAAAAGCGTAAACATTCGATCAAAGTTTGGATCGTCATGTGCAACTTTCCTTAACTCAGATGCCATTCCTTGTATTTTCAGCGTCGTAAACCTATGTAATGCTTCATCTACAACACTCTTGCCATCTAACTCCGCGCTATCAATATCAAAACCATGGTCCTTAAACCCCAATAGGTACTCAACATGGTTAGGTGTGATTTCCAATCTTTCACCAAACACCCCAAGAGTTCTTGTGGACGGATCAAAGTGTTCAATAACCCACTTGCACATTGTTTTCCTAGTTGTTTTGGTGTTGTAATGTACAAGGAATCCAAATCCTATGGCCTCCAACTTTTCCTTATTCTCTCTTGGTAAGCCTTTAACTAATGCAACAAATTCTTCAAGGTTACACATTGGGTCCCATGATACCTACAAAAACAATGTGACATGTTGCGTTATGATAAGTACAAACATATATTTTAATGAATACACAACAAAATTCAATATATAGAAAATGTACCCCTGTTTTTGTTGAACTTCTCACAGGGAAAGGTTTAAGTTTCTTATCTACTTGAGTAGAAGAAGCACTTGCACTTGGCTTTCTTTTTCGGGAAGACATGGTTATCCTTGTTTCTGCTTACAGAGAAATCAAATTTATATTCAAACTAAGACAATTTGAATTGAGTAACAACAAGGAAGAACCAAAGAATTCGAACAAAAAAAACTAATTAAATTAGACAAATAAAAAAATTCAATATAAACAACACTTCATACATAATTCAAGTAATTTTAAAAGTAAACATTTGTTGAAAATTACATTCATATCCTTTACAATCAAGCCCATATACATATACACACATTACTTAATTTCAAAAAATTCAGCAACATTTAAAAAATAAGAAAAGCACCCAATTGAACTAATTGTAGTTCGGAATCACTACTAACATGATTTCGTAAGTGATAAAATGGTGCCAAAACAAGTAATTAAACCATCAATCAACAAATTAAAATCATGTATCGTATACCTAAAAACCCAATTAAGTACCGAAAATAATATTTGTCATTGTTCTTATTTAATTTTGGAAGTTGCAAATTTTCAATCTATAGAATACATATGAAAAGTCGAAAAAAATATACACAAATTACATGAGTAACAATGATGATGGTTGAATGGTACTTACAATACTAATGTCGGTTTAAGTGCGAAAGGGTTGCCGTCGTTGTCGCCGCCGCCTCCGTCACCATTCGTTTCTCGAAATTTTAACTTCAATGGTGAATGCTTATTGTTGAAGGAAACTAGAGAAAGAAAGAATGAAATAGAGAGAGAAAGAGTGAAATAATGAAAGAAGTGAATAGTGACCGCCAACCCACCCACCCTTGGTATATGTCTGAAGTACAAAATTGACGGTTGTAATTTTTTTTTGGCTTAAAAATTGTTTTCATTTATTTATTTATTTTTAATTGAAAAAAATTATTACTCCAAAAAGCCTTATAATATGGTAATGTTTTATTTGCAAATGAATATGACTATATGAGTATTGTTTTATACAATATGTACACTTTCCTCTAAAAAACAAAGATAATATGTTATTGCTATTTATATGTTTTTTTTTGGAAACTAAATAATTTAGTATTTTTTTAAAAAAATTGTGTATTTATCTAACATCAGAGATTCTTTACTATCTTTTGCTGTATGGAATAATATATATTTTCCAATTATTATCGTATTTACTTAACTATTATTGTTCGTTTATGCTGAGAGCAATTCCTATATAACATACTATTTTGAAATTTGAATTTTAAACTAAAATATTAAACAAGAACATCGCGTTACATTGTTTTGTAATTTATGCTTTTAAGCTCATAATGGATTTTTTCTTAGAAGACGACGTATCTGATATAGAGGAAACTCCTATACATCGAGTTGATGGTAGCGTATGTGATTCAAAGGTATGTGTTATTAAAATATACTGCTTAATTTATATATTATTTTTTTTAACAGATAAAACTTTTCACATCAAATCTGTATATATAGGCCATTTACTAATGTCTAGTTCATTGTAATTGCTTTGAAAATATTTCCACAAGACAAATAATCAAGAGATATCCGAGAATGAGGATGAGATTATTGGGATACAAGAACTTAAGGTATTACTCAGAAACTACCAATATGGAATTGACCTATGTTCACATTGGTCATTACTTTTCTTTTTAATAGACTATGTACAACTAGATAGCACAATCTTACTTTAGATACATTACCTATATTATGTAGGATACTACCAATGGGGATGATAGCAATGGAGATGATGACAATGGAGATGGTGACGATGGAGATGAAAATAATAATGAAGATGATGACATAAATGACACAGAAATCAACTATGAGTTACCAAAATCGTTTAGAGGTTTAGAAGTCTGGTAAGAAATTGGCAATAGATTAGATGATTTTACATTGGAAGACATACAACAATTATCGTTCAAAGATCTTCAAACATGCTTTGATTTTTACAATATGTATGCCAAGTGCACGGGGTTTTGAATACGCTATAAGCATACAAGACTAAGCAAAATTGATGGACATCCGACCTCACAAATCATTTGGTGCAATAGGCATGGTTTTTGAGAAGCAAAACACCTTCTCAGACCTAATAGGAAGTGTAAGGAAAAACCAATAACTCGATGCGGTTGTAAAGCAGTGATTAATTTTAAGTGGGATCACCAAAAGGATTCATGGTATGTGAAAAATTTTGTGACTGAGAATAACCATACCATATCATATAAGTACACATTTATCAGCTGCAAAACCAATACCGAAACTGTCTTGGCATACTTGGGTAAACAGCTTCGGACCCAAACTTTTTTCTGTGATATAAACGACATCCAGTTATAGGGATAGATAAAATGTTTTGGTGTGATGGGATAAGCCAAGGGGATTACAAGGCTTTCGGGTTGGTAATTGCGTTTTGATACTACTTACAAAGTCAACGCATACCATAAACCTTTTGTTGTTATTGTTAGTGTGAATCACCACAGAAAGACTGTACCATTGGGTGTTACTCTTGTTGCAAACGAAACAACATATACCTACATATGGGCGTTAAAACAATTACTTGAGGCAGGTGGCGATGTCGCTCCCCATACTGTTTTCACAGACGGGGACAAGGCCATGTCAAAAGCAATTTTGGTGGTGTTCCCACACGCTCATCACAGACTATGCGTGGATGGAGCTCGGACACCAACTGAGTTCGAGGAGGCGTAGGAAGATTTAATGAAAGCATACCCTAAAGTTAGAGATAAAAAGTGGGCAAAAGATCTGTACAGTGACAAAACCAAATGGGCTGAGGCTTTCATGGTTGAACAGTTTTATGCAGGTAAGTGTATTGAAATTTAGATGTAATCACTAGACCCATGATAGGTTATAGCCTATATATGAATGAAACATGTCTTATGTCCCGTGAGAAGATAATCAGAACAAGTGTAAGTGTCCATGGGAGAAGAAGCATGGGAAGATAGTGTGCACTTGTCAGTTTGAGAACAAGTGTCACTTCAAAATTTTATTAAGGCAGATAAGAATGGAGGATACATTGCAGGTGAGGAACTTAAACTTACACCACACATGTGGGTTTCATCATGAGAGTTCTAAGGTCACTTCAGAGTTTTTAGCAGATAGGTATTTAGATGAGTGGAAAGTTGATCCCACTTAGAAGCTTAAGGTGTTCATAGACAGAGTGTACATGAATTTGGGGGTGCATATTGGTTACTATAAGGCTTGGTTTTCCAGGGCAAGGGTCAAGTTAATTCTGTATGGAGATTCTGCTGAGGAGTATGCACGAGTGTTTGATTATGGGTTTGCTGTGCTGAAATACAACCTAGGATCTTCAGTAGTTGTTGTCATTGAAGGGGTTGAAAGGCCTCCACCTATATTTCAAAAGATTTATATCTGTTTTGAAGCTTGTAAAGTAGGATTCAAAAGGGGGTGCAGGCCCATTATTGGATTAGATGGGTGTCATTGGAAAGGTGCTTTCCCTGGCATGATACTTGTTGCTGTGAGTAAAGATGACAACAACAATATCTACCCTGTTGCTTGGGCTGTGGTGGAGGTAAAGAACAGAGATACATGAATTTGGTTTTTAGAGTTGCTAATGAAGGATATTGAGAAGACAAAGGGGAAAGGGTTGACCTTGATGTCAGACAGGAAAAAGGTACAAATGTCTTCCTCATTCTTTTCATTTGTCTTCTGTAAAAAAAGTATCACTTTTTTACTAAATCATATTTGTAATGCAGGGACTTTTGGAAGCCTTTGTTGTTGTGACTCCAAATGCTGAAATCAGGTTTTGTGTAAGGCACATTTGGGCTAATTTCAAGCTTAAATTTGGTGGTGAGGCTTTCAAAGAGCATTTTTGGAAGTCAGCAAGGTCAACAACAAGGGTATGTGTGTTTTTGACCTTTCAAAGAGCATTTTTCAGTATTTATGACTTTTGTATTCTCATCTAAAGTACAACATTATTTGCATTCATGTTTAGGCTGATTTTGAGCTGAACATGGCAAAGATAAATGAATTGTCTCCAGATGCATTCAAATACTTGGATGCAATTCCTCCTAATCACTGGGTGAAATATGCATTCTCCACATTATATAGTAAGTCAGACATGCTGCTGAACAACATATGTGAGAGCTTTAATGGTGTGTTTAGAGATGCAAGGGACAAGCTAATAATAACATGCCTTTAATGGATTAGGAGGTATGTTATGAAGAGAAACACTGAGAAATGGGAAGCTGTGCAAAGTGTTGAAGGCAGATTTATGCCTTATGTTGCCAAGGTCTTCAAATTTGTCTCATAGTTGGCTAGAAACTGTGAAGTGATTCCTTTAAGGCTGGACATTTGGGAGGTGGACTACTACAATGATAGATATGTAGTCAATTTGGGACAGATAACATGTACTTGCTTTAGATGGGAGCTCACTGGGATACCATGCGCTCATGCTTGGGCTTGTATCATTAAGAAGAGACTCAGGCCAGAAGACTTTGTTGATTCTGTCTATAGCAAGGACAAATACCTGGAGGCATACACACTAACTATTAATCCAATGTCTGGCATGAAACAATGGGAAAAGAGGCCTGACATGATGCAGCCAAAACCACCTATCATGAGAAAAATGCCTGGCAGACCTTCCCACAAGAAAAGAAAGCAAGAACTTGGTGAAAGGGAAGAGGCTGTAAAACAGCAAAAACAAAAGAAAAATCCAAAGTGCTCAAACTGTGGAGTGGTAGGGCATTACAAGAACAAGTGTAAGAACCTAGCACCACCCAAAGAGGTGGACAAAGGAGGCAGACCACCATCAATGAACCCTTGGAATGTTCTACAAAGGCAAAAGAACTGGGATAGAGCTGTTAAGAAGGTATGTGGACATTGGATTTTATTTTTGAATCTATAGGTCATATTTTGTCTATTTTGTACTAACTTTTAAAACTCTACATGTTATTGTTTTTTGATTGATAGGGGAAGATTGACCAAGCAACTGGGACACCCACATCACAGTCTACTCTTTCTTAGCATAGCTCACAAGCTGTAGGACTACCACAACCAAGTCAATCAACCTAGCCTTCACAGCCCCAGCCTCAACCAAGTGTCAAGCTGCCTAGGTCCAAGGCATCACCATCAAAGCTACCAATTAATTCTAAATTGAAGAATCAAGAAACTCAGCCTGTATGGAAGCCCTAAGATATTAGTTTATGATCTATATTTTGTGTTAAGAACAACCATTTCCTGTTTTGTTATGGAACTTGCAATTGTAGTTTTTCTAATGACATTGTTGCAGCCTATATTGTAATCAGTGTTCATGAACATATCCACTTTAGCCTTGTAATTATTTTGCTACATGAAATGCAAGGTTCTTTAAAAAATGGTTTGTTGTGCTGAAATTTTAAGCCTTACATCTATAGTATAAAAATTACTTAAATTTCATACCATTCAATATCTTTGTCATCAAAATAAAACAACCTAGAATAAAGAAAGGTGATCATTTGCACTTTGTTTACATGTTAAAATTTGTGGCTACTGCCACTAATAGAGTGCAAATGTAACCCCAATCAAGTATACTAGCCTAATACACCAATTTGGTCCCTAAATACACTAACATCAGTCCAATAAGAACAACTACCAGCACTTGCAATAGCCTAGAAAGGCCATCACATTCACCTCCCTTTGCTTTCTTCATTGCAGCAGAAAGCGTCTTGCACTTCTTGTTAAGTCTTTCCTTTTCAATCTCCACCCTAGCCTTTTGGTCTTCAAGCAAGCAAACCTGTTGTTTCAGAACACCTATCTCATTCTGCATCAGTTTTTTGTCCAACAAAAGCTGATTAGTAAAAACCCTCTGCCATTATAGTATTTCTTCATCAAACCATTTGAAAAACTTGCATCATCTTCTACCAGAAGCAGCATCATATAATTTGCAAGCCACAAATCTTCTCCCAGGGTTTTTTGTAGTCCACAAAGTCTCCAGCTTAGGTGGGATGCCACAATTGCACTTGTTTGGATGAAATTGCATAGCTGAATGGTATGAAGAATTGGAATTGGACATCCTACAAATAGAATTGTCAATTTAATTATTACAATGCTTCAAAATTCTATCTCCAAGCCAACATTACCGATTCCCATAACTCAATTTACCCCCAAACCCTAGAAATAAAAAACGCCCAAATAATTTGGTACACATAAACCCTAAACTGAAATAGGATTTTAAACCATTATTCTTGCAATTCCAATCAATTAAAACTTGTAAACATATGCGACAATCAATGAATTAGAAGGATAGTATGAGAGATTACCTGAAATTGTCTTCAATTGCTTGATTTCTTCAATCGGTTTTTTCACTGTTAATGGAGGGAAAAGATGAAGGAGATTTTAAGAGGAGAGAGAAAAAGGTAGTTGGGGGGGGGGAGTAATTTGGGCGGGAAACGTTAAGTGGTGGGCCCCAATAACGTATAAATTGGACGGAAAACGTTATTGGGTAGTGCAACCAAAACAATTTCCATCTTGCGGGTAGTTGTAAACAATAAAAAAAAATGGGTAGTTGTTCACAAAACACCCTATCTTCCGGGTAGTTCTGGACAAATTTTCCTTTTTTTTAATTTATTAAATTAGAATAAATATTTACGCGAATAAATATTACGATTGTGTTGAATTTTGTTTAAAACAAGTATTAACTCAATTAAACAAGTACTAACCTATATAAATATATATATTAAAACCAACAAATTAAGGAAATTAGGATACTATATATTATTGAATAAAAAAATTACATCTGTGATAGCTGTAAACCCTAATGGTTTAACCCGATATTATGTTAAGGTTTAATTAAAAAACAATAAACTAATAATTGTGAACTAAAAAATTGAAAACATCTTGTCCTCCAACGTAAGATCAACAAAATCAATAAATTTTAATATTTTGGGTACTTTCTCAGGACGCTTAGTAAAGGCAGTTGGCATCCATATTTCTTCATTTGAAACCATATCATAAAGGGTTTCCGCAACCTCAAGTACACGCTTTCCATTTACGTTTAATGGAAACTTTTCGAACATAAATTTCTTTTTATAATAAGAGTTACGCTCGAGCCGAAAGATTTTCTTAAGAAACTCTGCCTGACCTTCAATCAAAGGCTTAATCTGTGTTACACCACATGCTATGATTAGTCTTTTCATATATATGAAATTGGATATAATCTCTAGCTTGACTCACATCATCACCAAGTATCCCGGGAGGATGTCCACCATCCGGGTTGTCATCGTATGACATTCCATTATCCATACGATACACTGAAACTTCATCGCAAAATATCACTTCAACCGTA
Source organism: Chenopodium quinoa (assembly GCF_001683475.1). Classification (NCBI taxonomy): domain Eukaryota; kingdom Viridiplantae; phylum Streptophyta; class Magnoliopsida; order Caryophyllales; family Amaranthaceae; genus Chenopodium; species Chenopodium quinoa. Next base: position 43,672 of record NW_018743799.1, read on the forward strand.
GGTAATTTCCCACAATCATACAAGATGTCGCTAACTTTCTTTTCCCCAATAGTGTAAAGTAAGTGTGAAATAAATATACTAAAGTGAATAATGTCAAACAAATGATCAAAGACTGCTTCTGGATTTGGAGGCATTTATGAAGAAACTGAAATTATAAAGATAAAGGGTTTGATGATTCAAAGAGAAAGCAATTGGAAATGAATAACTGTGGTTATGTAATTTTGTGTCATGCACTTGACATGTATTTATATAATTATTATGGCGCCAAAATTCATCAATTTTTCCACCAAAATATGGCGCCAAAATGTGTGCATTGACTTCCCTCAAATATATTAATTTAATTTATATTTGATTACGTATAGTAAAAATGGAATAAATCCAACATAATAAATAAACAAACCTTGCTTAACTGATTATATTTCTAACATTGTATATAGGTTTGTCATTTTGCATTCTATATTAAGACATTACATGTTACAAAAAAAATTTAAAAACTATACGTCTAAGAAATAAAAAATAGATAATAGGTCATGTAATAAACTGTATTTGGCGATTACATATATGGGCTTAGTCTGCTAATTACGAAGTATCATACATTCAATTTCAATAATAACAAAATTAGATAGTATGTAGGCATGTCTGACATTGTATATAATTTTGACATTATGTATTCTCTATATGGACATTAGATGTTGGTTTTGAAAAAAACTAGTGTTTGTATTATAGGTGTACGAGTTTTATACGAGTTTTTATGCATTTTACGAATTAATAATCCATACATAATCAACACCTAATATTAACGTATTGGTATTGACCTAAACTATAGTCTTGTACTACATATTGACTGTCTCATTCTTGTTAAACGTAAAATAAATCATATTGATAAGGGTTATTGGTAAATGATAAATTTTAGTAATATCTTATAGTCAAACCTTTTTTAGTTAATCAAATATATATTATATCTGTTTATTGAAAAAATTGTAAAGTAAATAAATTTGAAGGTCAACAAGATAATATTCAAAAATCATTAAATAAAATATATATTTTATCTATTTATACACGTTCACACGATTTTAAATAGGAAGTTGTATTGTTGGCAAATTAATAAAACATGGATTTTTTTTTTTAATTTTTCTTTTTGTTAAAAATAAAAGGAAAATTAAAACCACTAATGCACAAAGTGGTAGTGATGGATACTGCTATGCCGTAATTTGAATCATCACAATACTGAATTATTAGTATTATAAAAAAGACGGTAGGTCGTGCTATCAATAAAAAAGTAAAAAAAAAAAAAACAAAAAAAATTAAAAAAAAATTAACAAAGTGAGTAAGAAATAAAAATTTTAAAAATACATAATAGGTGGTGTCATAAATTGTGTTTGGCGATTACATATATGGGTTTATTCTGCTAATTACAAAGTACAATATATTCCATTTCAAAATTAACAAAATTAGATAATTGTAGGGAATATTTCAAGCATTATCCCAAACTTGAACTCCACTGTGATCATATACTTAAGTATGGTGGCGTCCAAAGGGAAGGAAGCTAGAGCAAAAGAGTCGCTAACAAGTTTTATGAACTTGTAAACTGTTCACGAGGTGAAGGTTACACCCCTTAATGATCCATGAGATCGTCAACTCCAATAGGTCTAAAATCATGACTGGAAGTTCGGGGATGAAGGTATAAATCCAACCTAAAAGAGATTGAACCTGCCCTAATATAGGTCTCTACTTTAATCTGATCGTATTCATGTGCGCTTTCTGACTAACATGCAATCAATAGGTTTACCCTAAACCTGTTTAATCCACGTTTGTTGAATATTAATGCACAAATAAAACTATTAGTGGCGATCACTTGAATTATAATCAAATTAACCCTAAACAAGATTATTAATTATCTTATTAAGCGTGATTACAAGTACCAATTCCCTTTAAACATGCATAAAAGGTGTGATCAAGCAATAACAATAAATATAATATCAAGCAACATAATAATAATCATCATCATAATAACAATTATAATTATCATAATCATGTTAAAGCATAATATTAGTAGCAAGATCCTAGGCATGATACTAACAAGATTAATAACAAACCCTAGCATGTCACTAAACATTAAAGATCAAATATATAGCCCTAACATGTTACTAACATGCATATTAGGAAATACAATAAAAGGCATCACATAAATCATAATAAGCATATTTGATATTAGAAATTATAGTTGTTACCCTAAACATGATATTAGGAAGATCAAAACACCCTAACATGACACTAGGAAGATCAAAACACCCTAAACATGATTTCTATATCATAATATCAATAAATCAATTAAAGCACTTACTTGGATGCCTCGTACCTCTTTCTAATAACAAAATACACGCGTTAGTAACTTCAAGGAAAATAATAAAACAAAGAATTAAATTAAATAAGATTTAGAAAGTTTAGACTAGATTTGGGACCAAACCCTCAGAAATTAAAACCTTTCACGTCTAGGGCGAAGGCAACTTCGAACTTGGCTAGGTGTTTCTAGATCTTGTGAATGCGGAATTTTGTATGAGAAAAGCTAGTTTAGAAAAGAGAGAGAAAGAGTAATCAAGAGATTCTTGATGAGAGTTGGTGAGAAGAATTGATGATGAATTGATGATCAAAACAGAGGTTTTAAGAGACTATTTATAGTGAAAATCAGCCGGATATGATAAAAAACGAATCAGAGTTTCGAAAAGAATAAAATACGACTGCAGCGCCAAACACGTGCGTGTCGCCAAACGCTGGAGTGCAGCGCCAAACGCTGAAAATAAATTTCCACTTGTTTTCTTATTTGATAAAATTTCACCATACGAGAGGGCAAAATTGTATTTTCCTTAAAAACACTTCTTTTATTCTGATTAAAACTCTTAAGAGTCAACTAAAGTCAATTTATCAATGCTAATTAAATTAGGATTCAAAAGAATCTTCTAGAATAATCTAGAAGACTATAATCAATTCTAATCGCATTAGGAATGATAAATTAATATTAGGCCCTCCTCTAGATCATTGGGCCGCATATAAAGATCAAACCGGGCCCAGTTTAGTAATTTGGCCATAACTTCCTCATTATTCATCGGAATTGGGCTTATAATATATCGTTGGAAAGCTCTTTTCAAACCCGACCCAACTACACTATTATTGGCCTTTGCCATAGACTAAAACAAACTGGATTGACTGTTTTCTTAAAAAAAAGTTTTAAAAAACAAAGAGAAAGAAAAAAAATTAAAAACTAACCGCAACACTAGACTTTCCACACTTTCACTTCATTCGATTACGATTCGACTTGAAAGGTACTCATCACTGGGTTTGGTTTCGGGGAGACACAAATGGGTGTCTACAATAGTATGTAGGCATATCTGACATTTTGTATTCTATATATGGACATTACATGTTGGTTTTGAAAAAACTGGTGTTTATATTATAGGTGTACAAGTTTTATACGAGTTTTTATGCATTTTACAAATTAATAATCTATATCTAATGAACATGTAATATAAAAGTATTGGTATTGACCTACACTATAGTCTTGTTCTACATATTGACTTTCTCATCCTTGTTAAACGTAAAACAATTCATATTGATAGGGTTTTTTTTTTTTTTTTTTTTTTTTGACGCATCTTGTTAAAATTAAAAAATATATATATATTGATAGGGGTTATAGGTAAACGATCAATTTCAGCAATTTTTTGATAGGTTAGAATAAATTTTCGACATATCTTGAAGTCAAACATTTACTTTTAATAAAATATATATTATAACTATTTATAATGAGAAAAATATAAACTAAAAAAAATTGAATTTTAAAAAGGGTATTATTCAAAATTAATTAAGTCAAACATATTCATACATGTTCACATGATTTTAAATAGGAAGTTTAATTTTAAAATTTTTATTTTCTATTTTTGGTAAAATAAACTAGATTATGCCATAATTCTAGGCACTTCGTGTGGATTATTTAGGATATGGTGGTATCAGGAAACGATATTTTAGAATTAAAATAACAATTATAGTTTTTTTTTTGGGTTAAATTTTTAAAACGAAAAGATAAACTATGTTAGGTTTCCAATATGGAAACTGTTATCTTAAAATGATAAATTAAGCAATTACAGTATGCAGCAATACAAATTCAAAACTTCTTATTTTTAAAAGAAAAAATAAAATAAAATCATATCTTCTCCTATGTATAAAACTGTTATCATATATACTTTTAAAGGTTGGTATAAAATGGAATGGTGTGACAAAAATAATAAGTGTGATTTCTAAATCAATAATGACACATGTTCACATTATAAATCAATAATGAAATAAGGAGTATCAAAAGTACGGCTACAATTAATCTCGTGTTTAAATACCATAAAAAGGAAAACACAATATTATATATTAATATTAGTAATTACTATTCATGACAATACTCATTACATAGAAATTGTTCAACACAACTACATTAAATAAAAATATGTTTAGAAGGTTAAAAACAACTAATACATAGTAATAACTTAGTACATTAAAATCTTTGACATAGACGGCGCAAAGTCATAAATCGATAGAAATCCGGCTTAGACCTCTTGATTTTGTATTCATTGGGGTTGTCATTAAACCAAGTCCACCTCCTACGCACTCTAGAATCATTCACAGAGAATAGTATAGCCCTCCCCCATTCACGACAGACAAGCATTGCTTGCGCAAGCCTTTTTTCACTCATTTTTGACCAAATTAACTCCAAGACAGTCTTCACTCCGCCTACACAAGGCTTTTTTGGATCCTTAGGTACGACATCATGAAATGTGCACAATTGAAAGTACAAATATTTGGCAACGGAGGAACATACCACTTGGGATCCCTCATTTTATCTTCCGCTATATTTTGTAAACAGTTGCACTCCCTAGTGTCCGTTTGTCCTTGTTGTTCATCAATGATCCTCTGTCTTTTTAACTGTCACTTATCATAGTTAGAAACATCACGTGTCTTTTGTTTATTGTTAGAAGATGTGTTTCATCCATCATTGTCTAATGGCCTTTTGCCTTCACTACGCACATCATGTCAATCAAATTTCAGTCTAAATCAACAATTACTTCAACAAATGTAATAATCGAAAGCCATTTATGACAATACATATTGGGGATCAAAACATGAAATCTTTTTCCCTACAAACAGAAACTTAAAGCGTTCAATATATCATAAACTACTTATTTAAATAATGTCATATTAAAGAATAGTGTAATAAAACTAAATGCATGAATTGAACAATAGAAGATATAACTATATGATCTATATAACCATATGGTTTAGGAAAAGCATCAAATAAAATAAATGCAAGTAATGCACATTTTAAGAAATCATTATATGATCTTTAGTTATAAAAGCTTTAGGAAATGAACCAAATATAGAAAATGCATCATATACGATATTAACAAAAGCTAAGATACTATTACTGTATTTAAGTAGATTTGTATATTTTAGGATAGTCTAAATAATTTTACATAATCAAAGATAATCCTATCACTTACATTGTCTTGCTCCTCCTCAATTTTGTCTGAACTACTCTCGTTGATCTCCATTGTGTCTTAATTAATGTATTTGTTTTGTTTAAATGTATTTGCAAGGATGATAGAATGATTTATATAGAATTTGTAACCGTTTTCTTTTTTTGTTTATATTTTTTTATTTATGGTGTGACATTGTAACCGTTTTTTTCCTTAGATAAGAACAAAAAAATTTCAGTTTTTTTTTAGATAAGAACATAATTTTCAGTTTTTTTTTAAAAAAATTTTCTTTTTTATTTTTAAAAAAACAACATGGGGGGAACGTGTGTTCAATTTCTTTTTTTTTTATTTAATCTTCAGTTATTTCATATGTAATGATAATAATTAATTAATTATGGACGTGTGTTTCTGTCAAAAATAAAAGTTGAACTCGTGTAAACCAATAAAACTGTTAGTTGCTTATTATTTATTATTTATTTTCTTAGGGGGGAAACAAAATTTATGTTGATTAATATTCTGTGCAAATTCACTAACCATAAATACACACCATACTATGTGCCTATAATTATGGTATATATATATATTCACCACTATCTCTCATACGATTATGTTTATCTATTTCCATTTTTAAAATCGTGTGAAGATATGTCAATACATATATAACTCAGTAAAAAGAATAATCACCTATACATGTATATATGAAAACCAAACAATTAGTAAATAAGGTAATTATGTATTATTGTTTCAAAAAAAAAAAAGGTAATTATGTATTATTCAATATAATAATTACTCCAACCTACAAAAAAAAATTCGACAACCCTAATGGCCTGGTTACTAAATGATAAAAACATATTAAGAAGATAATAATAAAAACGTTACTTAATGAAAAAAAAAGGATCTAATCCTTTAACGTAAGATCAATAAAATCAATGTATTTGGTTATCTTGGGGACTTTTTGAGGACGTTTGATGAACGAATTTGGAGTTGATGTTTCTTCATTTAAAACAATATCATAAAGCGTTTCTGCAACCTGAAGAACACGCTTTCCATTCTCATTCAATGGCAACTTGTTGAACATATATTTCTCTTTGTAGTAGTAGTTCAGCTCAAGTCGAAATATATTTTTAAGAAGCTCTACCACGGTTACATCATCAATCAAAGACTCGGCTTGTGTTACACCACGAAACGATGATTAATCTTTTCATAAATATGCGTAATTCGATTAAATCTTTTGCATGACTTACATCATCACCTAAAATTCCAGGAAGAAGCCCATCATCTAGGTTGTCATCGTAGGGAAATCCGTTATCCCAACGATACACCATAACTTCATCGGAAAAAATCAATTTAATCGTAGGTAATTGCCCACAGGCATGCAATATGTCACCTACCTTTTTTTCCCCAATACTATAAAGTAAATGAGATATAAATAACCTAATTTCAAATATGTCAAACTCATGATCAAAGATAGCTTCTGGATTAGGAGGCATTTCTGAAGAAAATGAAATGACAAAGAGAAATAGTGAAAGTATTCAATAAAAGAAAATAAATTGGTAGTGAATAATTGTGATGCTTTAAATTGTTTATTAAGCTACGTATATAAAGCATAAATATGGCACCAAAATGCTAAATTTTCACACCAAAATCTGGTGCCAAAATGTGTACATACACAGATTTCTTTATAGCTAATAATAAGGGTAAATAAAAAATCTTTATATTGTAAAGAATATTTTAGGTTTAAGTTTTTATATTTTTGGTAATATATCTTTACTAATACTATAAAGAATAGTTTTGGTATATATTGTATATATATTCCAATAATTAAAATTTATTAATATATCCTATATAGCTATATATTGTTTTACCCCTACTTTATGTAACTATACTAGTTCTGAGGGTTTAGTTTATAATCGTATGATGCATACGATAAAGTATTTGTTGTTACAGGTAATAACCTACCGTATAAACGGATATTACACAAATATTTTAGTGGACTTTACTATATTAATATATCCTAAAAATTTATTAGATTATTGAATTCATTTAAATTTCCAAAATATATCACCCAATTCATTTTAACACAGTTTGCTTATATCATATTATGCCTTTAGTAATTACATATAATAATTACCTATATTTTTACAATTTGATGGGTATCAAAGTTTAAAAACAAATTTTTAAACGGGTGCGAAAATTGACAATGTTTTCCATTTTAAAGTTACCACAATTCAAAATTTCCAAAAATTTATTAGATTATTGTATTCATTTAAATTTCCAAAATATATCACCCAATTCTTTATAACATAGTTTGCTTATACATATTATTCCTTTAGTGATTACATCTAATAATTAACTTCATTATGTAAATTACGCTGTAACAATTAGGTTGAAGAGTACTTGCAAATTGATAAGTAACTGAAATTATATATTATGAGCATACACGTATTCGTTCTTAGCTGAAACTTGTTCATGATCCTTTGTGAAATAAGTAATATCGATGTTGGATTCCATAATTAGATATTAACATGTATCGTGAATATAATAACCAACCTTACATGTATAAAATCCTAAAATGCTTAATTATATAGACTACAAATATAAAGTGATGTATTTTATAAATTAGCAAAAATCCTTAAATGCATAGATTTAGGTAACACAAATAAAACAAAATAAAAAAAACAAAATAAAAAAAATAAAAAAAAACATTTAATGTGATGTAATCATGATCATCACATCAACTACCACACTCAACCATCCCCATCCACAAATATTACTCTCCACGTTTTGGGTGAAAAAAAATATTACAAAACAATAAAATCAAATGTTAGAATAACTTACTCACTTAAGGGAAAAAAAAAGTAGGAAATAAATCCTATCAAAACCGCCTTTCGAAACCCCAAACTTCCAAACTTATCTCACTCTTCTTATCGAATTTAAAATTTCTCCAACTCCATTAAAAACTACCGACTACTTAACCTAAATCCTAGTAAGTTATTTTCTCTTCACTTACTCAGCGTTTTATTTATTTATTTATTTTTTGTAATTATTAAAATTTATCTCTCTTGCTTGAATGACAATGTCGAACAAGTGGTTTTGGCTTTGATTTGGTTTATTGAGTATTTCAAATTATTGATCTTTGATTTTCGGTTGATGCATGTCTTCTTTAGATTAATTTTACATTGTAATTGTATTTTTTTTTTTCCGTTTTTTGTTTGATGGTTATTAACACTAGTGTTGTTGTTATGGTTTTCGAATTTCAATTACCTTTGTTTAAAAAGTAGTCGTTTTTCATTTTGATTTTGGGATCATTTTTTTAAATTGTTGATATATGAACTACTATGCTTTTAATTGTAACTGTTACTCATGTTTCATATGCAAATTAATATGTTCAATAATAAGTTATGAATTTTACTTACAATTTCAAAGAAATTCTTAAATAAATATAATATTTGTTTTATTCTGTTTGTGATGGTCTGTTTTATATTGGTTAATACCCATTTTTATATATAATTTTCAATTAATTTTTTGGTTTTTTGTGATTGCACTCTGTTTTTAATATATAAATTTATATTTGTTTTAGTCTTTTTGTAATGGCCCATATTATATTGGTTATTACCAATCTGTAAATAAAATTAACATTTATTTTTTTAAAATTAAATACATAGTTTAATTGGATTGTGTAAAATCAAATTGAATTTTAAAGGAAATCCATTCAGTTGGGATTATTAAAGTTGGCACATGTATTCAAAATGAATTTTAACGGAAATCCATTCAGTTGGGGTTATTGAAGTTGGCCCATTTATTCATAATATAATGTTACGTATTTTTTGGGTATGTAATTACTCTTTGTTGTTTTGACCAATACCAATTTGAATCCGATAGTGGATCAAAACTTCTGTGTTATGTCTACATATGATGAGCCTCCTTTTGGTTCAATCTTTTGGCCATTTCAAATATAAGTATGATTTGATTTTGCAATGACTCTACATTTTGTTGGTTGATACCTATTTGCATTATATAGGAATCCTAATCATTGTAATGGCTATTTTCTGATTTGGTTATTACCTTTTTGAATTAGGCAGTTGATATAAGCTTATTTTTTTTGTGTTGCTATTTGGTTATTACCTTTTTGAATTAGGCAGTTGATATAAGCTTATTTTTCTATGTTGCTAAACCCCTTATTTTTACTGAATCTTTCTTGCCATAATAAAATGGAAGTCTAATATGACTATGAATTATCCATTTATTGAATTGGTTAATACCTCTAACTATTTTAAAAGAATTCCAATCAGCTGGGTTATATCTAGTTTCCTTCTGGAATGTGAGATAATGGTCTGTTACATTCGTTATGTAATCGTTTTTTTTGTTTTGGTTATTACCTATTTGTATATGGTAATACTCAAATCTTTTGGTATTGTGTACTTTTGACCCTAGTTGTAGTTCCTTGTGGCTAGCAATTTCAAATTGCATTGTGATTTGATTTGTCCAAATGAACTTTCCATTTTAGTTATTTATTATGTATGTTTTTTCCTTTTTGTAGCAAAATGGTTAAAATTAAGCAGGTGGCAACGAAACCAAGGAGATCTAGAAAAGGAGCAAAGATTGTTGGCCTTGAAGAAGTTACCCCTCCTAAAAGAAAGTCAACAAGGAAAGCTTCCACTGCTGCTACACCACCTTATCCGGTTACAGAAACTAGCAGTGACGATGTACAACCAGAAGAGGATCGGCGATTCAAGTCAACCCTTTACCGTGAGATGTACTACAAGACATTCACTGGTAGGACAATTTGTGAATGCTGGCATGTAAAATTCGATTCACTTGACACAGTCCATGCTGGTTTCATAAGACAGTGGTTTCACCACCAACAATGGGACAAGTTGCTAACAGAAAAGCACCCTATATACCCCGACCTTGTTCGCCAGTTCTACACTCACTTTGACCATGCAAACAAAACGGTGGGAATAATCACTTGGGTAAAGGGAAAACTGATTAAGTTTGATGAAAACACTTTGAGCAGAATCTTGAAGATCCCTCGAGGAGGGGTGCGAGCCGTAATCCCGGGTAAGAAATGGAGCACTGTTAAGGAATTTGATATTCAGAAAAGTCTTAATCTTGTGCTTGATGAAGAAGATTCTGGTAGGATTAAGAAACTAGAAATTTATGAACTGCCGCTACCTACGCGTCTTCTTCATCTGATTCAGTTTAGATCCTTTAATTGCCGTAATGGCAGACTGTCCTCGTTGACATACCTAGATATGTTGTTCATGTACTTTGTACTTGGTCATATCAAAATGAATATGCCGAGGATGATGATTGACTACATGATTGGTATTCAAAAATCAACAAAGGAAGGCCTATTCCTTCCTTATGGGATGTGGTTGACCAAGGTTTTTAACCATTTTGAAGTAGATTTATCTGATGAAGTAGAAATACAGGGACCAAAGCAACCATTCAACGACAATACTCTTGTTAATGCTTTGGGGTACAACTATGATGTCAAGGAAAACAAGTGGGTTAAAGTAGGGGTAAAGCGTGCACCTAAACGGAAGCGTGATCCTGAAGTGCAGGAGGCAGATATTGGAGATGATGATGAAGATGTTGGAGGAATACCTTATGCATCATCTGTAGACGCTGTCATGCTTGAGAGTATCGTTGTGCAACAAATGCTTAAGCGGAGGAGGCCAGACATATTCACTGATGATGTTATGAGTGATATCCGAGAGAGTGCACAGTCTATAATAGACGCTCGTAATGAGGAGGAAGGTACTAATTGTACTTTAAATTCTTTGATTTACAATATGGTATTTTTCTCGTAGTTTATATTTTATGCTCATATACCTTTTTTATTATTGTTTATGCTCTGTTTTTATTACATCAGTAATTGCCTATCTATATATCGGTAATAACTTATATTGGTTGAACTCATGTAATGTATTCTTTGTTTAACACATCACTTAATATGCAATGACATAACAAAAATCGGGGTATTACCTAACATTTTTAATACTAGCAATTACAAAAAACTAATTGCTTGAAAGTTGTTAATTAAGGTATATATCTCAGAGTTAATATGTTATGACCATATACCTTGTTAATTATTGCCTATACTATGTTTTTATTAAATACGTTATTGACTATATATATGTCGGTAACTACCTACGTTGGTTGAACACTTGTTATCTACTTTTTATTTATCACATTCCTTAATATAAATGACTTATCATAAGTCGGGTTCTTGCCTACTTTTTCAAATACTAGAAATTAAAGAAAAATATTTGTATATCTTTTGCGCATTCATTGTTTTAAAGTTGGTGATTAAGGTATTTATCTCAAAGTTCATATGTTATGACAATATACCGTGTTGATTATTGCCTATAACAAATTGGTAATTGCCTATCTTAATTTTGGTAATTACATATAATGGTTAAACTCATTTTATATACTTTCTGTTTCACACATTAATATGATATGACATGTTATACCACTTATTATTACCTATATTTTGATACTAACAATTTAAGAAATATAACTGTATTATTTTTGTTGGTTGTTTGAAAGGTGCTGATGAAGGTGGTGAAGACACTGGGAGAGGAAACAGACCTGTTGCTGACGAATATGATTCTGATTCTGGAAATGCTAGCTTTGGTGATGATTAAGCTACCGACTTCTGTGTAGTTTGCTTTATTTATTATTTTATGACTTGGATATCGACTATTATGGAAAGGTGTCTATAACTGGGAACTATTAGTTTTTGCACTCTGTTTTGTGCTGCTTCAAGTGCGATGTGAAGACAATTTAACATCATTTGTGCTGTAGTTATTAAAAGATTTTTGCCCATTTGTGGCAAAATTTTACTGATGGTATGTAATTAACTTATTAAGTACTTAAGTGTGGTATGTTTCTTTTCTTCAACACCAAAAAAAAAGTGTGGTATGTTTCTACATTATGAGGTTACTTACCAAATTCAATTAAAATGTGTTATGTATGAAACATGATATCCCCATCTTATATCTTCAAATGGACATATAATTCTTCCATTATTTCTTCAACTGATTATATATGCTCATTGATTATGGACTTATTGATAATTACCAATTTTCCAATGATAACTCTATGTATAAAAGGCATAATTGAAAGTAATTGGTAGGCATCAATGCAGCAACTGCTTTTTTAGAATTTAAATCACTTAAATAATATTTATCATTAACAAAAGCCCAACAAGTGATTACATATGAGTCATATTCTACTGAATTTTTCATTAGGTAAATCATTCAATAATATTTGACCACAAAAATAGTCCATGACATAACCAACGCAAACAAAGTTGCTATTGTGTATGCAATTTGTTTGTTCTTCTCCGTATTTGATTGACATAACTTGCTTTTCAATTGGAATATTTGTTCATGAAATTGTGACTTTTTAACCTTCACTTTGTTTAGCTTTGATTGAGGTTTAAATAGGTTGTTAAACTACTACCCTAATCAAATTAATCATTTATATTACCTAAACTTACACCAAACCACTAGGGAAGACACTAATTCAACATCAATATTCACTAATCCAAGAGTAAAAAAAGGATTGTTTTGTAGGTTTTTTGAGTAAAGAGCACTAAAACTACAAATAAGCAAAGAAAACGATGATTAAATTGAAGGGAGAATTACGTTAGGGATACGGGGGTGTCAAATATGATTAGTAAGAGGGGAATAATAATGATTATCATGAAAACATGCCAAAGAACACAAGATTCTACCTAAACAATTCATTCTCATGCAATAGTCTAGGCAAATCAATGAAAGAGGTCTATACTAATAAGGATCATTCTCATGCATCCTATTAGTTACAATCAAATCAAGAGAATAAAGGAGCACAATCTATAAAACTCCACTTTAATAACTCATTCTCATACAATCATTAAAATAGAGATGATCTTAATCTAGTTCAAATCACTTTCATGCATTTAAACTAGAAAACATCAAATAAAGTGCAACAATAATATCAAGTTGTCAGAAATCATGTCTTTTATCAATTTATGGCATGAGTTCAATCCAACCATCATCATTCATCCAATATCAACAAATATTTTCCACCCCCTTCCTCTAGCTAAGAAATTAGCCTACAAAAGAGAGATTAAACATAATATCAAAACTAGAAACAAACTCAAGAAACTCTAAACAAAACATGATTAAGAACAATGAAATCAATAATAACTAGATGAACTAATAAGATTAACAAAAATAAGTACCAAATAATCAAATAAATAAATCTAAAATAAAGGATTAGAGATTACTAAAGAAAGGATTAATGAAAGATGAAAACATGAAGTGTTGCTTAATTGAAGATTAAACTTGACCAAAGTTGAATACAATAAAGGAAACTTGAGTAATGATCCACTTTCTCTCTCTAGTTTAAGCTATAATTCTAAAATTAGACTAAGTAAAACTCATTACATTAAAACGTTCTAAAACAGGACTTATATAGTCCGTACACAGGTGGCTGAAGTCGACAAAAGGTTAGACCGAACATAGGTAGGTTCGGTCGAACATTAGGGTAGGTTCGGCCGAACCATGGGTAGGTTCGGTCGAACCTCCCTACTTCTGGTTCGGTCGAACTTTTGGGGTTCGACCGCTTCTTCAAAATGCTGGAATCTAAAAATTTTTTGCTTCCAAAGTTCGGTCGAACCTTGTGCAGGTTCGGTCACACCTAAGGTTCAACCGAACCTTTCTTGAGTTCGACCTTACCTCCTCTAGAACTTGCTTTCTTCAGCTCCAATTCGACTTAATCCTTCTCCTCTTTGAAGACCTCGGTTCCTACAAAACACGAGCATGGAAATAAAAGTATAGAGTAGAAAAAATCTAAGAAAAAGGAAGATAAAAGAGAAGGGAAAGGAGAAAACAAAACTAAGGTAATAATGCTTAGAAAAGGGCCAAACAAGTGCAAATGAGGGGAGAATCCTTAGAGAAAAAAGGATAAAAGAGTGGCATAAATGCCACTCATCAAAATCCCCCACACTTGCCTCTTGCTTTTCCTCAAGCAAGGAAAACTAGAACAAAAAGACAAACACAACAAACATAAAATGACAAGGTTTTAGAAAAACTAATCAAGCCTTAAGGTAAGAAATGCTCCATTTGGACTCACACGAAAATAAATGCACCAAAGAATACTTACCTTTGTCAATTCAAAATAGGGAAAACACGTTCTAAGATTCTGAAGATTGAAAGAGACAAACCTGAGCTAAGCATAGAGAACTAATGATTTCATTCTCCGCCCTAGCCCCAACCAAGACGGTCCGCGTTCTCTCCACTAGCTTCCATTCATCCCTTAGTTAGCTTCTCATGATTTCTCGAGGGAACAGGAAAAAGAAATTTTATGAGAAATCAAAAGGTCATCACGACATCTCAATTATGCGTACTCTCTCCATAGGGTTGAAATCTATCTCCCTCCACCGGTCTTTGACCTCGCCCCTCTAAAGTCCAAGGGTCTTAACTAGGGTTGTAATGTCATGGCTAAGGGTTAAGGTTGGGAATCAATTTGAAAATTTTGGTGGAAAATCCTAAGCGAAGCAAAAAAGTGGCCATCTCTCATGAACAACCTAAGAATTGAACCTAAACTCAAACTACAACCTTCAATACAAACCTCACAACATTAGTTCATCCCTTTTCATCATTCATTCATTTTTCATCATTTTTTTATTTTATTTTAATTTTTTTTTTGAAAACTTCACTTGGTCTTCTTGAATTGCATCTTTCTTCTCAAGCCTTTTTGCATATTCTTTTCATGTTCAACTTTCAAAACTATACTTGAACCAATTTACAAAATTTTCTTGCTCATATCCAACAATCTCAAAACTCAAACCTCACAAGCCAATGCTTCACTAACTACAAGGGTCGGTAAGACATAGGCCGATAAGTTAGTAATATGGTAAATTCAGAAAGGGAAATAAGGCTCAAATTGGTTAGCAAGTAAGTTGATGCAAAAATGAAAACCAAATTTGTAACAAAACACAAGGAAAACAAAGAAAAATGAAAAAGCCCCTTTCCTCCTCTAGAGTTGCTTGGTCACGATCTCGAGAGCTAGAAGCCAACACAAGGATTAAGATACGCATAGTAAAGGATTCTAAATGCCTCTCAACAAGAATGATGAAGGCTTCAACAATATTAAACGTCATAAGGGGTGGGAAGTAAGAAAATACCAACTAAAGGTAATCCTATCCACTATAGAGAGCAACACCATCTTACCACTTTCCGGTGAGCTAGGGGTTCAAACGTCCTCAAAAGTTCTTAACCGTGCTACCTTAGCTTAAAATGTGTCTAACTCAACCCTAAGAATTCTCAAACCGTGTAAACCCTCATCAACTTGGAAGATAAGCATTCAAAGACACATCATCATGAGAGGCAAACCAATCCAAATGAATGATCATATTCCAAATCAAAAATCATTTCAACTTAACATAGTCATGTTTGTAACACAAAAAGGGGAAAACAAAACAAAAGGAGGAAGAAATAAAAAAGGTTCACTGATATACGTGTTTTATACAATGGTTTTCCCCGGTTTTATTGCATGATTTTGTATGGTTTTGAGCTCTACGGAGCTATTTCTTGCTAACAATCTCTTCTTTAGTGTATTCGATTGTTTTAGTAAGCTTTTCAGGAATATGAAGCGTTTCTAGGCAATTGGACGTGTTTTTAGTAGATTCGGAAGAGTTGATAGCCAAGAACTGCGATTTATGTGGAATGCCCGACCAGGCATGGATTGCCCGGGCAGACCGGGCAATGAAGAGTTCACAGGAAGAGGCCCAATTCTGAACGGTGCAACGCGCGCCCGATCGGGCAGGTTTCGCCCGGTCAGACCGGGCGATGAAGAAATCAAGTTATGAAGATGCAATTCTGGAAAACTGTCGTATTTTACGCAACCTTCCTCCGCCCGACCGGGCGAGGTTCGCCCGGTCTGACCGGGCAAAGAAGGAAAACTGTCGTATTTTACGCAGCCTTCCTCCGCCCGATCGGGCGAGGTCCGCCCGGTCAGACCGGGCAAAGCTCAAGAACGCGTATTTTCTTATTTTTCCGAAATATTATCTTATGAGGGTATAAATACCCTTTTGTAATTAACTTTTAGAGTTTAGTTTTTATTATTAGTTTTCCTTAAGCCCTAGGAAACTCTCTCAAGAACCCTAGTTTAATTCTTAAGCAATTTCAATCTTTAATCCTAGTTTTATTAATTGTTCTTCAAGAATTCAAGATCATCAATTGAAGTATTTGGTATTTCTTACTTTCCATCTCTTTTATTTATTTTATAGTTCTTTAATTATGTGTTCTCTATTAGATCTTGTTTTTGATTTAATTATGATTTGTGAGTAGTTTCCTTAATCCGGGATCTTGCTAAGCCCGATTATGATTGATGTATAAAGTAGATCTTTAAATTCCCCAATAATAATCCCAATTGACATGCTTAATTGATTGTGTTTATGCCAATACTAGATTAGGGATAATTAGTATTGTTATCATCCCTTTGTTCTTATTGCAACGGAAGTTGGGTATTAACGGGATTAGGTTATTTCAATTAAGGGTTTGAAGATCATCACGGAAGTAGATGATTGAATAATTAGGAATCTAGGCATGGTGTTTAATGTCCCTTATTCGCTTGATTCCACGGAAGTAGGCTTGATAGTTAATTTGGGAAGCCATTGATAACTCGGAAGAGACCTTTGGTATTATTATTAGGGATTGCTTTTCTTCTTGTCAATTGATTTATATATTGGGGGTAGATTTATTAGTTTATCAATCATAATCGTGGTGATGCTTGATCTTGGATGCTTTAGTTTATTGATTAATATTTCCTCTAGTTAATTGTGTTATTTAATAAATTAGTTGATTATTATCATCCATTATTGATTGGTCACGTGCTTAGTGATTAATTGAGTCTGATTAATTGAATGAACCATAGTCTCTTGGGATTCGATCCTTACTTGCCCTACTACACAGTTAGAAGGAATAGTTAGGTTATTTTTGTTAGGTACGCGATAAGCCTATCAAATTTTGGCGCCGTTGCCGGGGACTAACGGTTTTCATCTAATTATTTGTGATTCGTTTTTTTGCTAAGCTTTTGGTTTGTTGCTTTGGCTATTATTAACTTCTTTTTATCTTATGAGTTGATGATATACATGCCTTGGAGATGGATGATTTATTGTCACGTCTTGCATCTGGCCATTGTTCTTGTTATTATCTTTATCATGAAAACCCTGATTGCCCTTATAGTGAGTATTTTGTTCGAGCTCCGGATGATTTTAGAATCTTTCCATTCGTATATGATTATTCTGAAAAACAGTTTGTTCTAAATGAAATTTATTGGAGGATTCATGATGAATATTATCATAATTTGTATAATACGTCGGAGGAAGAATCATTTGTTGAAAAACCGATGGTTAAAGAGTCATTGGTTATAGAATCAGTGGTTGAGGTATCATTGGTTCCAATAGAAGAAGAATCATTAGTTGTAGAACCATTGGTTGAAAAGTCATTGGTTGTAGAACCAATGGTTGAAAATTCTTTTTCCTTTGGTAATGAACTTATTCGTGAGCGTAAAATAATAGAGTCGTTATTGGGTGATGATACAGAACAAGACTACCTCCATGTTCGTTCTATTAATTCTAAATTTTTAGCGGAGGAAGCAGAAGGTTGTGGTGTATCTTCATCTTTTTCTTTTGATTTTTCTTTTTACCTTGAGTTTTCTTTGTGTGCTCCTAATCTTTTCTATGTAAGGATTACTGTGCTTGCAATTGAGCCCTATATAGTGCTTAATGAAATGTTTGCAGGAGCGTATGATAAGTTACTCAAGGCGTTAAGTTCTTCTGATGGAAGGAGAATGGTCAAGCTTAAGACCTTGATAAACTAGCGCTTTACGGGAGGCAACCCGTATTTCATTATTTTTATTTTAGTCTTTTCTAATTTTTGTGTTTTCGTTTGTTTTATTTTAGAGAGGTAAGGAGAGGATATTTTATTCTTGTGGGAGTTTCTATATGTGTAGGTTTTGATCTAGAAAGGTTTCGATTTTAAAGGAGAAGAAAGCTGGATTGTACTCGGGTTCGCTCGGGCAGAGCTCGCCCGATCGGGCGCGCGTACGGATCAGCAAAACTGCTCAAGTTCAACAGGCCGTAACTTTTACGTTTCTTATCGGATTTTTGCGTGTGACCTATCGTTGGAAAGCTCTTCAAGTCTACTTTCCAACACAATTAGAATCACTGCATTATAATTTATACAAAAAAAGTTATGATCAGAATAGTACGCATAACTCAATTTTTATATTTTTCCCACTAACACTTTGTTTCATTCTTGCCCAAATTTGTTCCAAAGAGATGCATTGAAATCCTCGAGGCTTTGGTGACATTGTTGTGGTGATGATGATAAGTAGTAGTCGCCTTGACTACTAGCTTCCCTTTAAGACAATGAGGACATTGTCTGATTTTGGCTTGGGGGAGATTTTTGGATTAAGGTATCTTTCTTTTCTCTCTCTTTTTGTTTTTTGACGTATTCAGTTTAGTTTTATTTCTTTCATAGTCTAGATTTTATTGCTTTCTAGGTTAGATTTTATTGCTTTGAAAAAGAAAAAAAACATACAAAAAATACGATCCAATGAATAATAAATCATGCTTCCCTGTGCCCCATTCATGAAAATTGTTTTAATTCTTGGTATATGATGACGAGTATTGTGGATAGGTTAGCCATGATTTGATGTTTGATTGCTTGGATGTCTTACCATGAGTCAATTTTGCCCAACTACTTGTGAATATAGTGCTTGACTAGTTGATTTGGTTAGGAATGTGTGTTAGTTCCTGGTATGTCAATGAAGTTGAGTATTGGTTTATAACTTTGAGTAATGTTTGCATGACTCATTAATATGCACATTGAGGAGGACGAAGGCATTTGTTCCTCTAGGTGGCCTTCAGACGATATTAGATACATTTGTTCCCTTCTTGCTACCCATGTTGTTGCTTGTGCCCTTTTATTGTTTATTTTGCCACATTACAAGCCTATTTAAGCCCCATTGGTTACTAGTCCCAAGCTTAGCTTGGGGGAGCTAATAGTGAGTGAGGCGAGGGAGTTGTAGTGTGCATGTAATTTGCACAATTTTGGGTGGATTTGAGAAGTTTCTTATTTGTTCTTATTGTTGTGGATTGAAAAAAGAAAAAAAAATTGAAAATTTATTCTGCAAAGAAAAATAAATTCCAATGTGAGAGAAAAGAAAAAGAAAGAGCAAAGGAAAAAAAATTGTTTCAATGTTCAAGTGTTCTAATTGAAGGCTGCTCAAGAAAAAAAAGAGAGTTCAAAGTTTGTTTGTTTACTCAAGTTCTATAATTTTATATTTTGTATATATGAGTGAAATTTTAAGTGTTGGAAATTTTTAATATAATTGGATGTTTGGTTAATTTTTGGTAGAGTTGAGTTGTGTTGGAGATGATTTGGTCATTAATTTATTTTGACCTTGGTTTTATTTATTAGGATTTTGGCTCCCTTAAGCATAGCTTTACTCTTACATTTTCCCAAATATTTCCTACCTTTTACCCTAGCCTTACATTACAAGCTTTGAAGACCTTCTGACCTTTGTGCATAGAGTTGCGTGAATGTGAAATTAGTTGTTTTCCAATGCAAAGAATGATTTGATATATTTCGAGTCGACTGCTAGGTTGAGTGCTTGTTTTCTTAAAACACACGAGTGCGTGAGCTTGGGAGGGCATTGTTCACATTTAAAGGAGTTGGATGGAGAGCGATCGAGTATATCTTTTACTCGCCACATAAATGAGAGTTGAGTGTGTGAACACTAGTCTTGAATTCTATATGCTCTTGTGGTTTGCTCTATTTGACCATTGTCAGACAGGATGAGTAGTTAGATGGATTTGATTGGTTGACTTTGATGCATAACTGTCGAGTTTACCTTTAATCGTATTTATTGATTTGAGTTACTTTTGGGGTGAAGTATTGATTTATTTATTCATTGCTTTGCTTAGGGACAAGCAAAGGTTTAGCTTGGGGGAATTTGATATACGTGTTTTATACAATGGTTTTCCCCGGTTTTATTGCATGATTTTGTATGGTTTTGAGCTCTACGGAGCTATTTCTTGCTAACAATCTCTTCTTTAGTGTATTCGATTGTTTTAGTAAGCTTTTCAGGAATATGAAGCGTTTCTAGGCAATTGGACGTGTTTTTAGTAGATTCGGAAGAGTTGATAGCCAAGAACTGCGATTTATGTGGAATGCCCGACCAGGCATGGATTGCCCGGGCAGACCGGGCAATGAAGAGTTCACAGGAAGAGGCCCAATTCTGAACGGTGCAACGCGCGCCCGATCGGGCAGGTTTCGCCCGGTCAGACCGGGCGATGAAGAAATCAAGTTATGAAGATGCAATTCTGGAAAACTGTCGTATTTTACGCAACCTTCCTCCGCCCGACCGGGCGAGGTTCGCCCGGTCTGACCGGGCAAAGAAGGAAAACTGTCGTATTTTACGCAGCCTTCCTCCGCCCGATCGGGCGAGGTCCGCCCGGTCAGACTGGGCAAAGCTCAAGAACGCGTATTTTCTTATTTTTCCGAAATATTATCTTATGAGGGTATAAATACCCTTTTGTAATTAACTTTTAGAGTTTAGTTTTTATTATTAGTTTTCCTTAAGCCCTAGGAAACTCTCTCAAGAACCCTAGTTTAATTCTTAAGCAATTTCAATCTTTAATCCTAGTTTTATTAATTGTTCTTCAAGAATTCAAGATCATCAATTGAAGTATTTGGTATTTCTTACTTTCCATCTCTTTTATTTATTTTATAGTTCTTTAATTATGTGTTCTCTATTAGATCTTGTTTTTGATTTAATTATGATTTGTGAGTAGTTTCCTTAATCCGGGATCTTGCTAAGCCCGATTATGATTGATGTATAAAGTAGATCTTTAAATTCCCCAATAATAATCCCAATTGACATGCTTAATTGATTGTGTTTATGCCAATACTAGATTAGGGATAATTAGTATTGTTATCATCCCTTTGTTCTTATTGCAACGGAAGTTGGGTATTAACGGGATTAGGTTATTTCAATTAAGGGTTTGAAGATCATCACGGAAGTAGATGATTGAATAATTAGGAATCTAGGCATGGTGTTTAATGTCCCTTATTCGCTTGATTCCACGGAAGTAGGCTTGATAGTTAATTTGGGAAGCCATTGATAACTCGGAAGAGACCTTTGGTATTATTATTAGGGATTGCTTTTCTTCTTGTCAATTGATTTATATATTGGGGGTAGATTTATTAGTTTATCAATCATAATCGTGGTGATGCTTGATCTTGGATGCTTTAGTTTATTGATTAATATTTCCTCTAGTTAATTGTGTTATTTAATAAATTAGTTGATTATTATCATCCATTATTGATTGGTCACGTGCTTAGTGATTAATTGAGTCTGATTAATTGAATGAACCATAGTCTCTTGGGATTCGATCCTTACTTGCCCTACTACACAGTTAGAAGGAATAGTTAGGTTATTTTTGTTAGGTACGCGATAAGCCTATCATTCACAAACGAGGCATATGATCCAAATAAATCCCAATCGTCATACAAGTGATCGTTCGATAACAACATCAACGATCCCAGGTTCCATAGAACCAGAAGCAAACACCCTCAAACCATTCAACTTCTTCCTAAGCTAAACCTAAACTAAACACCCAAAGAAAAGAAAATAGAAGAGAGGGAAGGTCTCACCAAACGCCGCTTGAAATGGAAGACAACATAAATCATACAATCTCACCAAGGAGCTCGAGTTGCCCCTTAACTTCCTTCGTCTCCATTTCCAAGCTTGAAAGCGAGCCTAAAACAAAAGAAACTACTAAGATAAAACAAGAATAAAGAAAAAAGTTAATAAACAAAGGAGACTAAAGCTATAAACAAAAGGAAGAAATAAAAAAAAGGCTATCTATAAAGTTTGGATTAAGGGAGTTTGGATTGTCGGGAATTTGGATTTTTCCTTGGGAGCATCTCTGTCTACACAAAAACTCAAAAACTCATCAAATTATCAATAAAAATCATCATAAAAACATCATCATTATCATAAAAAAATCATCATCATCATCAACAAATCATCGTAATCATCATCAACTACAACAAAACCATTATCCTCAATGGTCCTCCTCATGCACAAGCTACTATCCTACCACACTACCCTCCTATGTACACCTCAACCAACCAATGGAACATCCTCCCCCACACTAGTCTTTTGCACGTCCAGAGTAAAAGTTAAAAACGAGAAATTCCGGGGGGGGGGAAGGTAAGGGAACCCTCATCTCGGGTTCCTATTTCCTTTCTCACTAGGGGGGTTAACGAAATCAAACCCAGGAGTATCCATGAATGGGTGGAGAGGTTGGTTAAAATGCTCATAAGGCCACCCCTTGTCACCCCAACCACCATCAAAAGGGTTTGGGGTGGATGTAGATGCCGGGTCATAGGCCGGATTACATCCACCCGAGCGATAAGGATCATAGGTAGGGTGCCAATACGTTGGGAAGGGTCGATGGGACCTTCCCAATAGGGGTAGTCATTGGGGGTAGGGTTGTTGGGGTTATATGGGTCCTAATGTGGAACTGGACGCTCTTGAGGAGGGTGGTAGGGATAGTTAACATAGGGCGCTTGAACGCCCGCTTGCAAAGGATTGTCATAATTCATCCTTCCGTAGTATCCCCATTGTTCAATGGAAGTTTGGTTATCATAGCGGATATCCTCGAGGGTACTACGGAGGAAATTCATATCAAATGGAGGAAGGGGAGAAGAAGAAGATGCCTCACCTCCCCCACTAAAGGGGGGAGGGACTGGTTGCTCCGGGTGGTGGACCGGTTGAGGATGTGGAATAGCACCCCGGGTTTGGTTCCTCCTCAACTCGTCAGGGATGAACTGCCGGGTGATCCTCCATCTTAGAGGATCGGAATGGTCCACTGAAGTGAGATCGGGGTCCGAAAGGAAACACCATTCTTCTTTTTTATCCACCAAGAGGATAAAATTGCGTTTGTTGGTTGTGTAGTTGATGATGCGTTGTTGACGGAGAGCGATGATGGAGAGAGCATAAGGAGGACACCCTTCGGCCGCTTCCTATCTGTTTTGGAGCATGTAGGGGAGAAAATCGATTTGGTCCTTGTAGGTCCCATCCTTCAAGGAAAGGGAAATAAGAGTTATCATTGCCCCCATGTGAATGTCGTCACTTAAATGGTTATCACGAGTGTCCAAAATCCGTTGGATGAAAGTGGAGGAGCATTGGAATTTTGTGCGCTGAGGGTTGTCGGCAAAAAAGAGGCAAGCCACCTCATGTTTTACCATACAGCCGAGATTTTCCTTGAAGAATACGGCATATTGAAGAAGCCGAGCGATGTATCTCATAACAATATGGATAATGTTGTTGACTTTGGCAGTGTTGGTGCGGAATTTGGCCTTGGTGGATATGCTCCTCCACCACTCTTGCTTGTTGTATGGGATGCGATGAGTTGAGGTCATCTCAGATGGGTGATCAAGCCCGGTTGCATGCCAATGGAAGATTTCATTTAGATCACTCTCGGTTAGAGAATGATGCTCATTAAACATGCGGAAGGGAATGAAAAGCTGAGGTTCATTTCCATCATCATCCTCTTCTAATACTTCCTTGAGGAGAGAAGCAAGGAACTCTAATGTAACTCGCTTATAAGTATGAGCAGAAAGGCTGATGTAGTCACCCCACCCAAAGTTTTGGGCAAGCCGGACCACTTCATCCAAGATGCCGAGTTTCCTCAAGGTTGTAGCACAGAAAAATCTTGTTGATCAATTTGGACGAGAGATGATTGGTAGACACTCCAGAAATGCTGATTAGGAGCAATGATGCCGTGATCGTTAATGCCCGGTGGAGGAGGGAATGAGGGTGTTGAAGGCTCACCTGACCTCTTCCTCTTGGATTTGCTTTTACCTTTGCCAAACATTATGACTCTACAAAAATAACCAAGAATATCATTAGGAAGATGCAAGCCAAGAGGTTTCATAAAAAGGCTTGCCAAGATAAAATAGTGTATGCATGAAAGTAATAGCCTTGAATTGTGAAATAGATGTAGAGGATAACAACAATACAATTCAAGGCATTAATAAACACTTGGAAATTTTGTCAATAACTACCAATTAAAGCACGTGTTTTGAAAACAACTACCTATTAATTTTTTTTTTAAAAAGAACTACCATAAAGATATAAAAAGTTTAACTAGCACTACCACTTTAACAATTTTGGCTAAAATCTCCGGTATTTGGGTCTCACTTTTTATCACTTTTTACCTTTATGAAGGGTAATTTAGTTAATTTAGATGATGATTTTATGAGGTAAAGGTAAAAGGTAGAACCTACATGCCGAATATTCTAGTTGGAATTATTAAAGTGGTAGTGCTACTTAAACTTTTTACAATTTTGTGGTAGTTCTTTTAAATTTTTTTTTAATAGGTAGTTATTTTCAAAACACACAATTTAATTGGTAGTTTTTGACAAAATTTCCTAAACATTATTAACCAAGGCAAGAACGAAAAGATCATTAGCATTCATATGCAAATTCTAAGAAATTCTAGGTGAAATTCGGCATGATGTCCCCTAAATTCATGATAATCACTCACAAACATCAACATCAAACCAAGAACAATGAATAACAATCTCAAAACTACATCCAACTCATGAATTTCTCAATCAACAAGTAGTAGCATGAACAACCTAATGTGAAATCAACATATTCAAGCAAATACATTGAAACCAAATAAAATCAAGGTATACATGCATAATCATCATAAAGCAAGTTCTACTATCATCAAACAATCAATTGCAATAAGGAAATCCCTTGAACCACAAACATTAAACAAGCCATTACTAGTCATCTCAATATTACCGCAATTCATACTTAAACATATAAAACATGGTAAAACTAAGAGAAATTGACAAAATGAACTTGCAAAAGCTATAAAAACCATACCACAATTAATTGGAAGCAAGTAGAAACCCAAAAATAGCAACTCACTCAAACCCTAGAAATTGGGGAAAATTTGTAAAGGTGAAGTCTTGTGAGGAATTTTGGGTGTAGATTGTAGAAATTGAGTAAAAGATAAAAATAAGTGATAAGTAAAGGAGATTGGAGTGATTTTGATGGAGGTTTGAGGTTGAAATGGGGTGTGACAATGGAGTTTTAGAGTGAGAAGGAGAAAAGGAGAGATAGAGTGTCGAATGAGGGTGAAGTTAGAGAAGTTGCTGTGCAACATTTCCTTCATTTTAAAAAAATATGCCCGACAAAGGTTCGGTCGAACCCAGGGTAGGTTCGGTCAAACTTTACCCAGTGTTCGATTGAACTTCCATAAGGTTCGGTCGAACCTACTCTCAAACGTTAAAAATTCACAAAATGGGCAGAAAGTTTCCAGTTTTTAATTCCAAAATAGGTGCGACTGAACTCAAGGAAGTTCGGGCAAACCAAGGTTCGGTCAAACCAGTCATGTGTTCGGTCGAACCTACTCTGAATCTTTAATTTCTGCAATTATGGCAGAATGTTTTCTGATTAAACTTCCAGAGTAGGTGCGGTCGAACTCAAAAAAGTTCGGTCAAAATTTTTACAAAGTTCGACCGAACCTTCAGGGAGTTCGGTCGAACCACCCAAATTTTCAAAAATTCTCATTTTGCAGCAAAATATGCACAAAAACCTCTCTTCAAAACACACTAAAACACCATACAATCATGCTAAAGGCAAGACATACCAACGATTCCAATACAACCAAAACCTAAAAACACATAAATCCATCAATCCAAAATTGTAGATAGAAAAATTAAAGCATCAAGCAAAAAGAAAAGAGTAGAAAAGGGTTACAAACTCGGGTTGCCTCCCGACAAGCGCTTCTTTATGATGTCACTAGCTTGACCATGAGAAAAATTCATCAAGGGGGAGGCTTAGGATCCAAAGGATCAAGCATTAGACATTCAATGAGAACAACTTCTTCCTTGCAAAAGTAGTGCTTCAAACGATGACCATTGACCATAAACTTGTTACCATCCTGTAGGGAATAAATTTCAAGCGTTAAACCCTAGCTTGAACCCCACTGTGATCATACACTAAAGTATGGTGGCGTCCAAAGGGAAAGAAGATAGAGCAAAAGAGTCGCCAACAAGTTTTTTTTATGAACATGTAAACCGTTCACAGGGTGAAGGTTACACCCCTTAACGATCCAAGAGATCGTCAACTCCATAAGGTCTTGAACCAAATAAGGGTTCAGGGATGGAGGTACAAATCCAACCTAAAAGAGATTGAACCTGCCCTAATAATAGGCCTCTACTTTATTCTGATCGTATTCATGTGCGCTTTATGACTAACATACAATCAATAGGATTAACCCTAAACCTGTTTATCTATGTTGGTTGAATATTAATGCTCAAATAAACTATATTGGCGATCACTTGAAATATAATCAAATTAACCCTAAATAAGATTATTAATTCTTATTAAGCGTGATTACAAGTACAATAGGAGATCAAGCCTTTTATGCATGTTTAAAGGGAATTTGTACTTGTAATCACGCTTAATAAGATAATTAATAATCTTGTTAAGGTTAATTTGATTATAATTCAAGTGATCGCCAATAATAGATTTATTTGTGCATTATATTCAACCAACATAGATAAACAGGTTTAGGGTAATCCTATTGATTGCATGTTAGTCAGAAAGCGCACATGAATACGATCAGAATAAAGTAGAGGCCTATTATTAGGGCAGGTTCAATCTCTTTTAGGTTGGATTTGTACCTTCATCCCCGAACCCTATTTGGTTCAAGACCTTATAGAGTTGACGATCTCTTGGATCGTTAAGGGGTGTAACCTTCACCTCGTGAACGGTTTACAAGTTCCTAAAAAAAAACTTGTTGGCGACTCTTTTGCTCTATTTTCTTTCCCTTTGGACGCCACCGTACTTTAGTGTATGATCATAGTGAGGTTCAAGCTAGGGGATTAACGCTTGAAATATTCCGTACAACTTTTTTGGCGACTCTACTGGGGAGGATTTCTATTTTAATTCCTGAAATTTATTTCGGCAATGATTTAGAATGAGTGGATGAGACTCGAAACGTTCTAAGTATTTCATGTGCGTAATTTTGATTAACATTATTGTCATATGCATAAAAAAGATCTCATTGGAAAGACCATCCGTAATGAGTTAAAACATAGGATTTTACACGTAGGAAATTTGAGAAATATCTTTCATAACTAGGACCGAAATAACACTGCGCGAAACTGGAAAATTTTATCGAGCACAGAAAGCTGCTGAGGCATGTAGGAATTAACGTCTGCGAACAGAATAATAGCGCCTGAATTTTAACTGTAGCGCCAGAAGACAGTTCTGTCGCAAGGCGCTACAGCTAAAACACGGCGCCAATCTCTGTTTGCTGGCGCCAAATTGTTCCAATACCGAGCCAGAAATATGCGTTCTAATTTCGACCTGTTTTTCGCATTGTTTGCTTGATCCTACTTCTTGATTGAGTTTTTCTCACTTTTCTGAAACCCATATGTGTTCTACATATGGACATAACCCTCTGGGAATTCATGCTCCATCTACCTGATTGAACGCTCTGAGCAACAAAGGGACATCCGAGATTGTTGAATTAACCAAACCATGGAAGAAAGTTTTTTCTAAAACTCGTGGTGTCCCATCCACTCGCGCCAACCCTTCACAGTTAGGCTTCCGTGCGGTGCATCTGGACAATTAACCATGGACCCTCTATTGACTAACCCATATCCCGAACTTTAGAGAACTAGAGCCATGGTTAGGTTGCTAAAAGAAGGAGAGGAGTATCCATGCCATGAATTTCCCGAGCCATCTGTTGTAAACGGCATAAGGCAACCGGGAATTGAAATTTTCTTGGATTGTTATTTCACAGATGAAATCCCAACTCCTGTCCATAAGGAGAAAGCACCCCCATGCTTTGACTTTAATGTCATGGGATTAATATTTGGGCGAGAAAAGGATGAGCCAACTTACGAAAAGGATAACTCCTCGCTCATTCAAAAAGTCCTACAAAGTGAAAGCTTCGATCCCTCGAAGCTTATTACTGCAGCGGAAGGATCACTACAAGGGTGGCGCAAGACCGTCAAAGTGACTACTCCAAGTGGAAGAAATATATCTATCACGACATGGCAAGGACCAATGTTTGAAGAGTCGTCCGAGTCAGAGTCAGAGTCAGAGTTAGAGTCTCTCCCTATAGAGTCATCTAGGTCTTTAGTAGTAGCACCTTCCCCTTCTATCTCTTCTCCTAGAATAGTTAGTGATCAAGTCCCTAAGGACATATCACTATTTGATGTAATGGTCTCAAAGTACAATAATATATCTCCTTCTCCTTACTTATTGTGTTCTTCTCTAACCCAAATGACGAACATTGCTTAACTAACAATGAAAAAGACAAAGAACTTATTAAAGCAATGGAAACACTCGAAAAGAAAACACCGGTAATTGAAGAAAC
This sequence comes from Chenopodium quinoa, assembly GCF_001683475.1. Taxonomy (NCBI): domain Eukaryota; kingdom Viridiplantae; phylum Streptophyta; class Magnoliopsida; order Caryophyllales; family Amaranthaceae; genus Chenopodium; species Chenopodium quinoa. The sequence continues at coordinate 72,682 of NW_018743799.1, forward strand.
CGAGACGGTTGATATCTCAAATGATGCAACCAATAAAAGAGAAGTTAAAATCAGACTAACACTTAATGAACAAGAAAGAACCGATTGAATTAACTTACTTAAAGAATTTATCGATGTATTTGCTTGGTCAACACACTATACCACTAATTCCAGGAATGAAACCTGTAAAACAAAAGTTACGTCGAATGAAACCCGACGTAGCTCTTAAAATAAAAGAAGAGGTCCAAAAAAAATAACTACAGGTTTCATTAAGGTATCTAAATACCCTGAATGGGTCGCCAACGTCGTCCCAGTTCTGAAAAAAGATGGAAGGGTAAGAACGTGTGTCGACTATCGAGATCTAAATAAGGGTAAGAATGTGTGTCGACCATTCAGGTTGAAAAATGCGGGTGCCACTTACCTACGTGTAGCGACTGCCTTTCTCCATGACATGATGCATAAACAAGTCAAAGTATATGTCGACGACATGATTGTAAAATCAAAAGACCATCCAGGCCATCAAGTAGCCTTAAGAAAATTTTTCGAAAGGCTAAGAAAATACAATATGAGGTTGAACCCATCTAAGTTTGCTTTTGGAGTCACGTCAGGCAAGCTTTTGGGTTATGTCATAAGCTCTAGAGGAATAAAGATAGACCCAACCAAGATCAAAGCAATCATGTCAATGCCACCGCCCAAAACCGAGAAACAGATTCAAGGATTTATTGGTCGGTTGCAATACATAAGTAGGTTCATATAAAAATTGACGACGATATGTGAACCAATCTTTAAAAAGCTTAAGAAGAATGTACCAGTAATATGGGATGACGAGTGTCAAAAAGCCTTTGAAAAGATCAAAGCCTATCTTGCAAATCCTCCCATATTAGCACCAGCACTTCCTGGAATACCTCTTAGGTTGTACTTAACAGTTACCAAAGAGACAATGGGAGCTATGCTAGCACAAGAAGTAGAAGGCACAGAAAATGCAATCTACTATCTAAGCAAGAAAATGCTCGAATATGAAGCACGTTACACACCACTTGAGAAATTGTGCCTCGCCTTGGTGTGGGCCACAACCAAGTTAAGACATTACATGCTAGTGCATACCGTCTTTGTAGTCTCCCGATTAGATCCACTCAAGTATCTATTCGAGAAATCTACACTCAATGGACGCATATCGAGATGGATATTCAATTTAGCCCAGTTTGATGTAAGGTTTATGCCGCAAAAAGCTATCAAAGGATCTGTGGTGTCAGACTTTCTAGCAGACTTCCCAATAGAAGACTCGACGCCGATACAAGACAATGAATTTCCAGATGAAGACTTGATGGTTACTGAAGATGATACTTGGACCTTATACTTCGACGGAGCCTCAAACCAAAAGGGATGTGGCGTTGGAGTATTACTAGTATCACCTAAAGAAGAGCATGTCCCAATCTCCATAAAGCTTGATTTCGACGTTACCAACAGCGCTGCTGAATACGAAGCATGCGTGGTAGGCCTTGATACAGCTTTGGCATTGGGAGTAAAAAAGTTATGGATATTCGGAGACTCTTCATTAATCATCAATCAAATATCCAAAAGGTGGAAAGTAAGGAGCGAAAGTCTAGCCCCTTACCAAACCTATCTGGAAACTCTTACAAATCAGTTAGAGAAGGTAGAATACACATATCTACCTAGGGAAGTAAATCAATTTGCTGATGCCTTGGCAAGACTAGCCTCGATGGTTAGGATTCCCACAGAAATTGAGCAAATGCCTCTAACTATAGAAAAAAGGCACAAACCAGCATACATTCAGGCTATAGAAGATGATGAAGTAGTTCAAGACGACGAAGAAGAAGAAGAACCGTTATACACGGACATACTCAATTATGTCACCAAATGAGAATACCCTCTCCATGCTGACAAAAGAGCAAAACGAGCTCTCACTATAAGAAAACAGCAAAATTGCGACAGAAAAAGTTCGTCGTAATATATGTCAATTCCGTCGTAAAGTAGGGTTACGACGGAATTCCGTCGTAAATGGTCGTCGAAAAACCCTTTGTAGGAAAATGGTCATATTCCGACGGAATTTCCGTCGTAAACCTACTTTACGACGGAATTTACAACGGGAATAATATCGTCGGACTTGAAATTGGTCTATATTGAAGATCCGTCGCAAGCTTCCAACGGAAACATTTCCGTCGCAACCTTTAAGTTACGACGGAATTGTCTGTCGTAATTTATAATTTACGACGAAATTTTCTGTCGTAATTTATATTTTACGACGGAAAAAAGCCTCGCAAAATATAATTTACGACGGAAAAAAGCGTCGCAAACTCTAATTTACGGCGGAACTTTCCGTCGCAACATATAATTTGCGACGGAAAATTCTGTCGGAAATTTATACTTTGTGACGGAATTTTCCGTCGTAAATTAGGTTTTGCGACAAAAAATTCCGTCGTAAATGATAAATTACGACAGAATTTTCCGTCGCATATTATAAATTACGACAGAAAATTCCGTCGAAAATTATATGTTGCGACGGAAAATTCCGTCGTAAATTAGAGAAATAGCCCAAAACAAATTTCTGTAATTTTCTGCATTTTCAAACCTGAATTTTTTTAATGATAAATCGACAAAAAAAAAACTAAGTATTGAGTCTTGAAATTGTTGTTTAAAAAAATTAATTACCGACCTACGAAATTATATTTATGTACATATATATATATAATAATTATGTCCTAGTACGAAATTATATTTATGTACATACATATATGCTAGACTAAAGCTAAGCTATGCAATCGCCTGGAAACCCTGGCCTGCTCCACCACTACCCGGGTCGTCCCTTGGGTCTCGATGCTGAGGATGAATGGTGGAACATGAGTCGTTGTTGGTGAGACGACTCATTATCTCCTCCATACTCTCCTTGTATCTCCTCTCCATTTCAGCCATTCGGGCTTCCATTTGAGTTTAAAGAGCTTGCACCCTGTGTTCCATCTGGTCTTGCATTTGAGAAATGACAGACGGCGTGTATTGCTGTGAAGATTGGGAACCTCGACCCATCTATTTGCCATAGTAGAGCTTTGCACTGTCGCCAAGTCCCTTCACACGCCCCTTCTTATTGCGCCCACCCACCGACTCCCAGTACAACTCATTGGGACTCTTCTGAATACCCTGACTCCTTGTTTCTTCGAGCTTCTTCTGGTAGGTCGCCTACAAAATATTGAAGATAATAAAAAATATTGTTAAAAAAACAACCAACAATATAAGGTAAGGTTTCTTTCTTCTAACATTCCAATATAACATACTTTTAGGTGCCTAAGGATAGAAATAAATAGAAATAAGCACATAAGTCAATTTTCGACCCTAACTCATCCAAAATCATCTAAATTTGGCCTATATGGCTAAAACCATGCCTATTTTCTAAGTTTTCAAGCAAATTGACTCGTTCTTTCTTCAAACATTCCAATATCACATACGTTTAAGTGCCTAAGGATAGAAATTAAGAGAAATAAGCACATATGTCAATTTTCGAACCTAACTCATCCAAAATCATCCAAATTTGGGCTATATGGCTAAAACCATGCCTATTTTCTATGTTTTCAACCAAATGTAAGGTTTCTTTCTTCTAAAATTTCAATATCACATAATTTTAAGTGCCTAAGGATAGAAATTAAGAGAAAAAAGCACATATGTCAAATATCGACCCTAACTCATCCAAAATCATCCAGATTTGGCCTATATGGCTAAAACCATGCCTATTTTCTATGTTTTCAAGCAAATGGACTCGTTCTTTCCTCTAACATTCCAATATCACATATTTTTAATTTCCTAAGGATAGAAATTAAGAGAAATAAGCACATATGTCAATTTTCGACCCTAACTCATCCAAAATCATCCAAATTTGGGCTATATGGCTAAAACCATGCCTATTTTCTATGCTTTCAAGCAAATGGACTTGTTCTTTCTTCTAACATTCCAATATCACATACTTTTAAGTTCCTAAGGATAGAAATTAAGAAAAATAAGCACATATGTCAATTTTCGACCCTAACTCATCCAAAATCATCTAAATTTGGGCTACATGGCTAAAACCATGCCTATTTTCTATGTTTTCAAGCAAATGGACTCGTTCTACCTTCTAACATTCCAATATCACATAATTTTAAGTGCCTAAGGATAGAAATTAAGAGAAATAAGCACATATGTCAATTTTCGACCCTAACTCATCCAAAATCATCAAAATTTGGGCTATATGGCTAAAACAATGCCTATTTTCTATGTTTTCGACCAAATGTAAGGTTTCTTTCTTCCAATATTCCAATATCAAATAATTTTAAGTGCCTAAGGATATAAATTAAGAGTAATAAGAACATATGTCACTTTTCGACCCTCACTCATCCAAATTTGGCCTATATGGCTAAAACCATGCCTATTTTCTATGTTTTCAAGCAAATGGACTCGTTATTTCTTCTAACATTCCAATATCACATACATTTAAGTACCTAAGGATAGAAATTAATAGAAATAAGCACATATGTCAATTTTCGACCCTAACTCATCCAAAATCATCCAAATTTGGGCTATATGGCTAAAACCATGCCTATTTTCTATGTTTTCAACCAAATGTAAGGTTTCTTTCTTCTAACATTCCAATATCACAAAATTTTAAGTGCCTAAGGATATAAATTAAGAGAAATAAGCACATATGTCACTTTTCGACCCTAACTCATCCAAAATCATCCAAATTTGGCCTATATGGCTAAAACCATGCCTATTTTCTATATTTTCAAGCAAATGGACTCGTTATTTCTTCTAAAATTCCAATATCACATAAATTTAAGTGCCTAAGGATAAAAATTAAGAGAAATAAACACATATGTCAATTTTCAACCCTAACTCATCCAAAATCATCCAAATTTGGGCTATATGGCTAAAACCATGCCTATTTTCTATGTTTTCAACCAAATGTAAGGTTTCTTTCTTCTAAAATTCCAATATCACATACTTTTAAGTTCCTAAGGATAGAAATTAAGATAAATAAGCACATATGTCAATTTTCGACCCTAACTCATCCAAAATCATCTAAATTTGGGCTATATGGCTAAAACCATGCCTATTTTCTATGTTTTCAAGAAAATAGACTCGTTCTTTCTTCTTACATTCCAATATCACATAATTTTAAGTGCCTAAGGATAGAAATTAAGAGAAATAAGCACATATGTCAATTTTCGACCCTAACTCATCCAAAATCATCCAAATTTGGGCTATATGGCTAAAACCATGCCTATTTTCTATGTTTTCAACCAAATGTAAGGTTTCTTTCTTCTAACATTCCAATATCACATAATTTTAAGTTCATAAGGATATAAATTAAGATAAATAAGCACATATGTCAATTTTCGACCCTAACTCATCCAAAATCATCCAAATTTGGGCTATATGGCTAAAACCATGCCTATTTTCTATGTTTTCAAGGAAATGGACTCGTTATTTCTTCTAACATTCCAATATCACATACATTTAACTGCCTAAGGATAGAAATGAAGAGAAATAAGCATATATGTCAATTTTCGACCCTAACTCATCCAAAATCATCCAAATTTGGGCTATATGGCTAAAACCATGCCTATTTTCTATGTTTTCAAGAAAATGGACTCGTTCTTTCTTCTACCATTCCAATATCACATAATTTTAAATGCCTAAGTATATAAATTAATATAAATAAGCACATATGTCAATTTCGACCCTAACTCATCCAAAATCATCCAAATTTGGCCTATATGGCTAAAACCATGCCTATTTTCTATGTTTTCAACCAAATGTAAGGTTTCTTTCTTCTAACATTCCAATATCACATAATTTTAAGTTCATAAGGATATAAATTAAGATAAATAAGCACATATGTCAATTTTCGACCCTAACTCATCCAAAATCATCCAAATTTGGGCTATATGGCTAAAACCATGCCTATTTTCTATGCTTTCAAGCAAATGGACTCGTTCTTTCTTCTAACATTCCAATATCACATACTTTTAGGTGCATAAGGATAGAAATTAATAGAAATAAGAACATACGTCAATTTTCGACCCTAACTCATCCAAAATCATCCAAATTTGGGCTATATGGCTAAAACCATGCCTATTTTCTATGTTTTCAACCAAGTGTAAGGTTTCTTTCTTCTAACATTCCAATATCACATAATTTTAAGTGCATAAGGATATAAATTAAGATAAATAAGCACATATGTCAATTTTCGACCCTAACTCATCCAAAATCATCCAAATTTGGGCTATATGGCTAAAACCATGCCTATTTTCTATTTTTTCAAGGAAATGGATTCGTTATTTCTTCTAACATTCCAATATCACATACATTTAAGTTCCTAAGGATAGAAATGAAGAGAAGTAAGCATATATGTCAATTTTCGACCCTAACTCATCCAAAATCATCCAAATTTGGGCTATATGGCTAAAACCATGCCTATTTTCTATGTTTTCAAGAAAATGGACTCGTTCTTTCTTATAACATTCCAATATCACATAGTTTTAACTGCCTAAGGATATAAATTAAGAGAAATAAGCACATATGTCAATTTTCGACCCTAACTCATCCAAAATCATCCAAATTTGGGCTATATGGCTAAAACCATGCCTATTTTCTATGCTTTCAAGCAAATGGACTCGTTCTTTCTTCTAACATTCCAATATCACATACTTTTAGGTTCATAAGGATAGAAATTAAGAGAAATAAGCACATATGTCAATTTTCGACCCTAACTCATCCAAAATCATCCAAATTTGGGCTATATGGCTAAAACCATGCCTATTTTCTATGCTTTCAAGCAAATGGACTCGTTCTTTCTTCTAACATTCCAATATCACATACTTTTAGGTGCATAAGGATAGAAATTAAGAGAAATAAGCACATTTGTCAATTTTCGACCCTAACTCATCCAAAATCATCCAAATAAGCATATAATGAGTTCTACTTTGCTAATTTGCCATATATCAACTCATATAATAAGTGTTTTCCGCAATCCTTTTTGCTTTGTTGTTGGTTGCCACTTGGCCTTTTCCAGGTACTTCCTTGAAGTGTGTCTTCAAGAAAAGATCATGGGCATTTGGTAATTGGCCTTGGTTTTTTGCAGCCTTTATATATACATGCAGAAAATGAATGAAAACATGTTAGCCCACCAAAATTCATTAATAGATAAATGACTTAATTGTTACTGGACATATTGTAGGAACCTTACCATCCTTTTAGCATGTTGTACAGATGACATTGAACCTTGAAAGTGGGTCGGTTCAACGACATTTTCCATGGATCCGCTTCTTGTTTTGTTCCGACCGCTTCTTATATTCTGGATCGGTGGCAACAATTTGCATCATGCCTTCGTGGACATCCTTATTAAGCCATCTTGGTCTGCGACCATTCAGCCTGTGTGTGATGTTGTAGAACGTGTCACGTAGGCGATTTGCAAACTTTTCTTCGAAAGTGTCCTTCACTTGGTTGTTTAACTTAGGTGCCCACTTGAATTTTTTCTGCAAATCAAGAAAATGTCTTTATTACAAAATTCAACTCCATTAATATAATTTATAAAACATGTATTATGTTAGGTTAAAGTTATCATACGTTGAACAAGTTCCAAAAGTGCTCTCTCGAATCTTCATCAACCTCTCCATAATTCCTCCAAGGCTCAACATAGTAGCCGGTTAGCGAGTCGGAGAACACATTCTTCACCGGGATATCATCAAACCTATAATAAAGGATAGACATTCATGTAAGTAGATAATCAACAAAAAGTGAACAAAACATGGTTAAAGTAATACAAATTCACTTTATCAAAGTAAATACGAATTTAAGGATATTTCATTATACAAATACATACGCACCAAAGTGTGGAAGGGTCCAACTCTAGCAAGTCATTAGGATGCGGGTCCTGTAGCTCTTGTTCCTGTTGCTCCTGTTGCCCTTGTACATGCCTAGGAATCTGTCTCCGATTAACGATTTCTTGAGAGGCCCCCAAATCATGTGCCTCCTCTTCCTCCATTGACTCATCCTCGTCAACACGTACAACCTCAGATTTCCCCTTAGTCTTTCTCCTCCTGGACGTTTCTCCTTTATTTCCTCCTCCCATGATGACCACCTGAAAAAGTTGTTAGTACCATGATCGCACATTGTAAATTCATAAATTAGATCCATAAGACATTAAAATAAAAAAATGACACCAAAAATGTAATGCAATATTACAAGTCCGAGTAGTCATTAAAAACTAAACATTCGAAGACAATAGTTAAAGGAGTAACTACATATTCTCCTCTTCATTACTCTTATCACTACTACCACTATCATTATTACTATCACTAGTGTCATCTAAAAATACATCGATGTCCTCTTCTTCGTCACTGTCACTGGAGCCAATGCTTTCTTCTTCTTCTTCATCGCTTGAGATAATAAAGCCATCGTCATCATCATCATCACTATCAAGTTCATAGTCTGGAATGTCATTTGGTGGACAAAGCGTTGCATGTACTTGTGGTGAAGGACCCTGCAAAAACTCTAAATCCACCGGAGCATCAATCACCGACCTTGCTTGAGTTCTAAATACAGCCCACCATTGAACCCGATCACGTTTAAGGCTAGGGTAAGATGCATAATACACTTGAGACACTTAGTAAGATAAGACAAATGGATCATACTTGGGATACTTCTTAGTATGATTTACTTCGACAAGCTTGTATTGTTCATGAATGTTCATTCCTTTACCACAATCCATCCAACTACAACTAAACAAAATAGTCTTGTACTCTTTTTCGGGACCGGTGTAGACAAGTTCAATTATGTTGTTTAAAATGCCAAAGTACTCTCCACCGTCCTCACTTGAGACACACACCCCGTAATTCATCGTAGATTTGTGTTTGCCATAGGACTGTGTGTGGAAATTAAAGCCACCGACAAATATCTGGTTCCAAGTCCGAACACGCTTGAAAGGCCTCATAGACAATGCTCGCAACACATCGGAACTTGGTTTTTGTTCTCTCACCTATAACCGTTACGAATACAAGCGTCACACTAATTGAAATGAAATATATTATATTATATTATCACAAATTAATCGATATGCAATGTTCGAAAAGTATTATCACCTTGTGATGAATCCAATCAGGGAATTCACTTTCGCATTTCTCCATGACATCTTCTCGACGCAAATAAGTTCGAGTACTAAGAATGTAGTCCTCAAACTGCCTAATAGATTAATGACACATGGTTAATCATTCCAGCAATTATATTAAATTTAAGGGATTTTCAAAAGTTTATCCTAAACATATATACCTTTCGTATTCACCAAGAATGCCGGTATTTCTTAAAACGAACAAATGAGCACATTCGAGTTCCTTGTCATCTAAATACCGAGTTTTACCCAAATTTGACACACGACCCTTATCCACCGTGAACATCTCTGGGATTTCATCGTTGTCAGCCGGGGATTCCACATCAGCATTCACATTTCGACCTAGATCTCGTGTTTTTGTGTCAACTGAGGGCTGAAAGTAATTAGAGCAGAAGTTTGATATCTCTTCAGTGAGATAAGCGTTGCATATGGAACCTTCAACGCGAGCCTTATTACCAATTTTTTGTTTCAGGTGATTGAGGAACCTGTAATTATGTTTATGTAGCCGTAGAAGCTTAAGTAACGAAAAGCAATGAAAGAGATGAAAGTAAGAGTTGAGAAAGGACCTTTGATTTACCTTTCGAAAGGATACATCCACCGATATTGAACAGGTCCACATAACTTGCCCTCATATGGAAAATGAATTGGTAAATGCTCCATGGAGTTGAAGAAAGATGGGGGGAAAACCTTCTCAAGCTCGCACAAGATCTCAGCTATGTTTTTTTCCAATCGCTCCTTGTCGCTAACAGTAATTGTGTAGCAACATAAATCGCGAAAGAATTGGCTTATCTTTGTAATTGTATTCCATATATGGGTAGGGAGCAATTCTCTCAAAGCAGTGGGCAGCAACCTCTCCATGAACACGTGACAATCATGACTTTTCATTCCATGTAACTTACCTGATTGCAAATCAACGCATCGGCTCAAATTGGAAGCGTAACCATCAGGAAACCGCAGCTGTTTGACCCAGTCACACAAAACCTTTCTCTAAGCCTTGTCAAGAGCAAATGGAGCCTTTGGCATGAATTCTTTTCCTCTATCATCCTCTTGAAGATGTAGCTGGGGCCGTTTACAGTATTTAGCAATGTCATTCCGAGCTGATGGCGTGTCACAAGATAGCTTTTTCACGTCCATTATAGTGTGAATCAACTGATCAAAAACGTTTTTTTTCAACGTGCATGACATCTAAGTTGTGACGAACAAGCAGATGTTTCCAATATGGAAGGTCCCATAGAGTGCTTTGCTTGAACCATCCTTTTTTTTCATTCTTGAGACGTTTCAGTGCCTCGGGGCCATCTGTTGCTTTCAGGAGGTTTTTCACACATTCCCAAAGTTCCTCTCCTGACATGATGTGAGGTGGTGAACCTTTTTCGACTTTGTTTTTACAAAATGCATTTTTACTATTTCGAAAAGGATGGTTTATCGGAAGGAATTGACGATGGCAATCAAACCAAGAAACCTTACCACCATTTTTGAGCCAAAATGATTTGCTTTTCTTTATGCAATATGGATAAGCCTTCTTACCGGCTGTGGTCCAACTAGATAACATACCATAAGCCGGGAAGTCACTAACGATCCATAGGATGGCTGCTCGAAGATTGAAATTTTGTTTTCTCGAAATATCGTAAGTATTTTCCCTAACTTCCCACAACTGTTTCAACTCGTGTATGAGCGGTTGCATTTAAACATCCAAGTTGCCCTTAGGGTTTTTAGGACCAGGAACGAGTAACGAAAGAAATATGAACTGTCTTTTCATGCACATTGACGGAGGCAAGTTATAAGGGGTCAAAATGACAGGCCAACATGAATACTGTCCCCCAAACTGACCATGTGGAGCAAATCCATCCGTACATAGGCCAAGTCGAACATTACGAGGTTCAGAGGCAAACTCAGGAAAGCAACTATCTAGGTGTTTCCACGCTTCACTATCGCTAGGGTGTGCCATTGTGCCTTGAACTCGAGGATTTTTAGCATGCCATGTCATTTCCTCAGAAATGTTTTTAGTTGAAAAAAGCCTTTGCAACCTAGGTGTGATAGGGAAATAAAATAGAACATTCAAAGGCACTAAGCTACCTTTAGAAGTCTTCTTGTATCGGTCGCTTCCACACACCCTACATGTAGATAATTGAGCATCATCTTTCCAAAACAACATACATCCTTTCGGGCATGCATGAATATTTTCATGGGGCAGCTCTAACCCCTTAACAATTTTCTTGACCTCATAGAATGTCTCGGCCATGTGGTTGTTGTTAGGAATCGCTTCATTAACCAAAGAAGCAAATCCATCAACACATATGTGCGGCAAATTATACTCACACTTTAGGCTAGTGATTCTAGAATCCATCTTTAACGCAGACAATGAACTCCCTTCATATAACGGTTGTTTAGAAGCCCTTAACAAATCAAAAAATGGCTTGGCTTGTGCATTAGGCTCCTCCTCTAATGAAACAGGTGGCTCTTCGGAATGGCCTTGATCTTGAGACTGACTAAAGGCATCCAAAACCATTTCACGATATTCATTTGACTGCCTTCTACGAGTTCCTGGAAACCCTTCCCCATGACACATCCACTCATAGTAATTAGGTAAAAAACCGTTGCGATACAAATGAAGTTTGACCGTATCTGGATCCCAAAGACGTTTGTTTTTGCATTTAAAACATGGAAACCTAACTTCATTCGGGTTGCTACTCTCGGGATGATCTTCCACATATTTAAGGAATTCATTTACCCCCTTCAAGAACTCAGGATTAATAGAATTCCCAACCTTCCTTTCGTACATCCAGCTACGTTCTTTTCGTTTCATGATTACAAGTTCTATACAACTAACACATATGCCATTAATCACATTAGTCATAAAGCACAATATATATTCATTATAGATCAAACTGTTATGGAAATGCAAATGAGAAGAGAAATGATTTCCAAGGGTCCTTATCACTCCAACCTAACCCATCCTTGTACGTTCAATCTCACTAGTGAATGTATGCCAGAATTTCAATTCTATGGAAAATCCGGTAGCATCTCCCTACAGTTCCCCAAGTACACAATATAGGCGATTAGAAACACCTATATATGTACCTAGAGAACATTGTAGAGAAATGACAAGCAAGGATCTTCCTTAGAATTAAAACAAAGGAATACATTCACCATCTAAGTGAGAATAAACGTACAAGGACAGTCCCAACCGGGGACTATTCAAGACATACTCCTAATGTGTATGCCTTGAACGGGTATCTAGGCATATGATTATGCAAATGATTTTTTTAAAGATATTAAAACTAAACTAACATACAAAAAATTATACAAATATATCATAATTAAACTTAACATAAACAAACATATCATAAAACCATAACATTAATATAAACAAATCAAACCAAACAAAACAAAACTAAACTAACATATCATAATATTAAATATAGTAACATGCATTATAAAAAAATAAACTTAAGTAAGAAACATTATATTAAACTAAACAAAACTAAACTAGATTATAATGAACTAAAGTAATCTAACATACATCATATTAAACAAAACAAACAAAACGTACCTAAAGTTTCATAATATTAAACTAATCTAATATACTTTAGTAAAAAAAAACTAAATTTAACCACATTATATTAAAATAAACTAAACTAAAGTTTCATAATATTAAACTAATCTAATATACTTTAGTAAAACTAAACTAAATTAAACCACATTATATTAAAAAAAAAAAAAAAAAAACCTTAACTAAACTAACATACTTACAAAAAAGTAAACTAAACTAAACTAACAAACTTACAAAAAAAAAAGTAAACTAAACTAAACTAAAACACATTATATTAGAAAAAACTTAACTTAACTAAGTTATGTTAAACAAAACCAAACCAAAGTAACATACATACAAAATATTAGAGTTTGTAATGTGACTAACCTTTAGATCTACACTTCTTTTTGACAATTAAACAATCTAATTGTACAAATCCTACAAAATATTTTAAAAAATAAATTAAATAAATAAGGGTTTATTATTTAACAAAAAAAAATTAAAAAAAAAGTGGGGGAAACTGACCTTGGCGCGGCGCCGGCAACAACAACCATCCACGGCGAGGGAAGGGAGGAGGTCGGAGGTCGGAGGCTGCGGTTGTGGTGGTCAAAGCAAAAAAAGTCAGATTCGAATGAAAAAAAAAAACAAAAACCAAAAAAAAGGTGTACACTGACCTGGTAAGGTGGCGCCGGAGGCTCGACGACGGACACAAGCCGCCCCTTCAGTCGCCCTCTTTCTCCTTCTCGTCCGATTTTTCTTTCTCCTTCTCGACCTCTATCTCTCTAACAATGTCGGCTCCGTTTGGGTCACCGACGACGGCAGTTGCGTGACGGAGGGCTGAGGTTTGGGTCACCGACGGCGGCAGAAACGTGCGGCGACTTCTCTACCCACTCTCTTTCTCTCTCCTTCTCTTTCGTTCACCAGGGCGTCGCCGGAAACCACCAGGGCGGCTGGTGTGCGTCGCCGGCGTAACGGTTAAGCGCCGCCTCGTTCTTTCTTCTCTCTCCTTCTCTCTCTCTCTCTCTCTCCTGCCGCTGCTTCTCTTTCTCTCTCTGCGTTTCTTTCCCCCTTTTTTTTAGGTCAAGGATACAATTTTAATTTCAAAATATGACAATGACTTTTACGACGGAAATAAATTCCGTCGTAATTATAAACTTACGACGGAATATTCCGTCGTAAAGTAATTTGCGATGGAATATTCCGTTGTAAGTTTATAATCACGAAGGAATTTATTTCCGTCGTAAAATTTACGAGGAAAAATGCCTCGTAATTGAAATTTTCCGTCGCTAAATTGCGACGAAATGTTTTCCGTCGAAATATCCACCTTACTGACGGAAAAACATGTCCGTCGTAAGTATTCCGTCGCAATATAGCCTATTTCTAGTAGTGTCTAAGACTCTTGGCTTCCCAATATGTACTCATAGACAACGAGCTACATAAAAGGGTACCTAAGGGTCGAGCTCTTTTATGTGTAGGAAAAAAGGATGCCCAAAGAGCAATGAGGATAGTCCACGAAGGAATATTTGGCACTCAAATAAATGGAAAAATGTTAGTCCAAAAGATAATTCGAGAAGAATATTATTGGACTACATTGAATAGGGATTGCCATTAATACGTAAAAAGATGCCCTAAGTGCCAAATCTATGCCAATTTACAACATGTTCCTCCATACTTGCTTTACACCTACACGTCGCCATGGCCATTCTCTACATGGAGAATTGACATCATCGGCAAAATCACTCCCCCAGGAACAGGAGGCCACGAATATATTCTAGTAGCAATTGATTACTTCACAAAGTGGGTCGAAGCGCAATCCTACACTAAACTCACTGCAAAACATGTAGCACTCTTTATCGAGAGAAATATTATTTGTCGATACGGAGTGCACATGAAATGATGAGTGACAATGGAACTCACTTTCAAGCCGAATGTGAAGAATTGCTACAAAACTATGGCATTCAAGATCATCATTCTTCCCCTTATAGGCCTTAAGCAAATGGAGCAGTCGAGGGAGCTAATAAGAATCTAAAGACTATCATCGAGAAAATGACAGAAAATTATAAGGATTGGCCTGACAAACTTCACTTCGCATTGTGGGTTTACCGCACGTCAATTCGCACATCAACAGGGAATACGCCATTTACCTTGGTATATGGAATGGATGCCGTACAACATGTCGAACTAGAAATTCCATCTCTACGCATCGCGTTAGAGAGCAAACTCGATGAAGTTGAATGGACTAGGGCAAGATATGAAGAGTTAATTCTACTCGATGAAAAACAACTAGAAGCTCTACATCACATCCAGTGTTATCAAACTCGTATGGCTAGGCATTTTAATAAGAAGGTCAAGACAAAAAACATCAAAGTAGGAGACTTAGTGTTAAAAGCATTAAGGAAAAATGTTTTAGATCCAAGGGGAAAATTTAAACCTAATTGGTCTAGACCCTAAATTGTCAAAACAATCCTGTCAGGAGGTGCAGCAAAATTAACTGATATGGATGGCAATGAGTTCTCGAACATGACAAATTTTGACCAACTTAAAAAATACTACCCACAATTACTTGAGTTGGACACTCAAGAGAGCTACGTTTGGCCTGATTCCTTAAGAAAGGATACGTAGGCAACCCTTTACGGGTGCGGCCACTTTATTTTTTTTAAAAAATAATCTCTCCTCCCAGAATAAATTAACAATTCGACAGAAGATCGACGAAACGTCGGCATCACAGAATTTTTTTTGGCACCAGCCGATGACCGTTAGTGCTAGACGACGGCGCCCATCGCCTGACGCCAGACTGCCGCAGCCGGCGCCAGTCTTGAAATGGTGGCGCCAATTTACAGTTAAAATCCTGGGAATATTTCGGTGTTTTTCAGAAAATTTTCGACTTCCGTACTCAAAAAAAATTCTGGAAAATTAATTTTTCGGTTTTCATTGCTTTAATAAAATAAATTTAAAGCAAATATTTTAATTAAAAAGCTGGAATTTCATTAATAAAATAAAATACATTATTGATGGAATTTAAATAAAGCTTAAATAAATTAACTTTAAATAAAAAAATAAACTAAGTCTAATAATTGGAAATTAAGCAATGCTCTTAATCTTCTTTCTCTTTCTTAGCCCTTTTCCAATTTTTGTCTGCTTCCTCCTCCTCATCCATAACCTTAGCTAGTAGGCATCCTTTAGAGGACCTACATTCAATCTTGGAGTAAATAGTTTCCCCCTCAGCTAGGACTCCATGCTTCTTTTCTACCCAGGTCTTCTTTTCTGTGGTGTCAGCTTTCCTTTTTCCCTTATCTTTTGCAGTACTCTTCTTCCTAGGCATTGTAGTGTTTTAAACTCAACTCTTTCACCTAAGCGTTCCTTAACAGAAACCATCTTGTCACCTAGACGACTCTTCACATCAGTTTGGCTCTGATTTTTCTTCACGTCCTTTGAAGGTTTCTTCAGCAGCCACTTTTTCACATCATTGGGCAATGAAGAAGGAACCTTTTGGGTAATTACTTCCCATAGAGGTCTGGCCCTCCAATAAGCATCAAACTTGTCTACTTCCTAGGAGACAGGGAACTCGTTGGGAGGACGAAAATCTCTAGAAGGAATATTCTGAAGTAGACCGTATTGTCTTTTTACCCTGCAGGGATAATAAAAAGTCATACGGGACAAGCTTGGAAGACGACAGAAAGGTTGCTTGTTGACACCAACCATCCTTTTTATTGTCCACCAAGGGATGACCCACTTGATGGCAAAATTGCGAGATTCGAAGACCTTCTTCCATTCATGGCGCCCCATCTTAGAGAAGCGTTTCTTCCTCCTCACGAAGCAATTTGGAGTGTACTTCTCAATGTTGTCTGGATGGCTAATTAATTCCAGCCTTTCCATTAGCCACATCTGTAAAAAAAAAAAAAATTGCAATGCAAATAAATTATTATTACTATACAAAAACATATTTTTGATTTCTGTAATTAAAAATATAATTTATCTACCTGTAATAAAATTGGAGAGCCCCGAAAAGATGCTTTTGGATTCCTCTTTAATTCATCAAGACTTATCATAGTCTCTCCAACTATTAAAAGCAATGGATTTCTCCCTAATTCAATTTGTTCTAATACAGTGGATATAATTAATTTACCCTCATTATTTTAACCACTAGTAAGAAAAAATTGATTAAGCATACAAAATAAGAAAGCCCTTCTTCTATAAATATGGAATGATTCAGAATAAGGTCTATCAAAAAAATGGCGAGCAAATTCTTTCAGATTAACTATATATGTTGCCATCTACTATTTTTGATAGATCCCTGTCTTTTAAATTGAAAAAGCGTTCAAAATCCTTATAATAATATGCATCTATTCTAGGGATTACTACAAGATCTATTGCAGGGAAACCTAAAATAGCACCAAATTCTTCCGGCAAAGGGCTAATTTCATCATACCCTATTCTAAAACAATGAGTATCTACATCCCAATAGAGCGGTATGAATAAAATCTGAATCAAGATCTACCCCTTTGATACCATAAATACCCCCCAAGTGAAATACATCTAATTCTTTTCTTTCTTTGGCATTAAGAGACCGACACCATTCATGGGTGTAATTGGTAAAAGTTTTGGTGACTAAAGACATGATATTATTTTTCTAAAAGCTAAGAAATATTTTATCTGCTGAAATTATGAAGAGAATCGGCTGGGCATGGGGCTATTTATGCACGAAATCGGAGCAGTTTTAATCTGGGAAGGATTCGGAGTCAGCGCTCTTTAGCGCCAGACGCCAACTCTTGGCGCCTGACGCCAGAGCCTGGCGCCAAACGCCAGAGCCTGGCGCCAAACGCCAGAGCCTGGCGCCAAACGCTAAGTGTAGCGCCTGGCGCTACACCAAAACGTGTGGCGCCAGCTGGCGCCTATTTGTCTCATCGTACGCGCTTTCTGCAAAACCGCGTTTCGACTTAATTCCAGTTTGCTAATGACTTTACGGTTTCCTTATCTTTTTCTAAATATTCTTTTATTTCTCTTTTATTATTAATATAACTGTTATATTACTTATATTATTTTTTCTGGATTTTATTTAGACTAATTTCCAAGTTTTTATAAATCCAATATTTTATTTGACTTTTCCTTTTTTTTCATTTTTTCTTTTTGGGGGAGAAAGTCGAATACCCTCCATAACATTTTCGTGCACACACAAACATGCACATAATAATAATAATAAAAAAATGAAAAAACATGATAAATAGAAATAAACTCATAATAGTATGTATATACAAAATATGTCTAAAAAATGAGTCTAACTAAAAGGCAAAGTTCTATACAAAGTAAAAATAAATAATAAAAAAAGCACAGGAACAACTACGGCGCCGGGGGACATAAACCCATCATCGCATAAAACTCCGTTGTACAAGGAGTAACCTCTCCACCAGCTTCGGCTCTAGCTCCAGCATCAGCTCCAGTCTCCGCGGGAGGAGGAAAGCTCAACGTAGGACCCGTCCACCCAAGATCTACCTGAGGCTGAGGCTGCGGAGGTTGCTGCGATGACGAGCCAACCTTGTACATCCCACCACCTCTAGGAGCCCCCTCTCCCTGGCCTACCGGCGTAGCATGTGCACCCTCAGAGGAAGAACCTGAGCCCTCTACCGCCTCGGTACGAGCAGCCTCAGAACGACCACCCCGACCTCCCGAAGTAGTGTGGCGACGTCTCGAGCTAGACCTCGCCGGATCCCTCCGCACCTCAGGTCTCGTGCGGGTACGAGAGGGAACGGGCTGACCCTGCAAAAGAAATTAAAATCAGAAACAGGCAAAATGGAAGCGGTAATACAAAAATATATGAAGGGAAGACTACCTCCTGACCGGCGTCGTCCCGACGGTAGTTAGCCACGTTCCTCATCCGGACAAGCTGGCTCCGGAAGGCATCTATGCATCGTGCCAATGCCGAAACCACCTCGCGTGAGAACTGTCAAAGAAATAAGTCAGTAAACATGCATAACATATATGGACAAAAGTTGCAAGAAAGCAAGCTTACCCGAGTCTGGCGGAGAGGAATCGACCGCTCCACGAAGCGCTCGTCCTCAAGAGCTGGAGGAATCATCTCCTCAATCGGCCCATCTGTCCCCTTATAATGGATAGACATACGGGGTGGCACGAACTCAGCAGCATCGTCCTGACAAGGCAAAACAAAATCAGTAAAGCATTACTTGGGGGCTACTTAACGAAAGGTAAAAGCTGAAAAATCGTACCGCCACATCCTCAGTAGGCACAGGAACTAGAGCTAACAACGGCAATAGCTCCTCCGCATACCATCGCCCAGGGATCGTGTAAGATCGCCAAGGGGTACCAGCTCCCTCAGACATGCTCACCAACCTCGTGGCGTTAAACATGTGACGTGGTGGAGGAGCAGGAATGACAAAGGCATCGGAGGAATGCTGAATAGCAACCCTCTCCCTAAGGTACGCAGTCGTTCCATAGGTCCCTAAGAAATAGCGATGCACGGTCGGTACAACACCTCAGGATCCTGCAAAATGCGTCAATCAGGCAAGAATCTATCTAAGGCATTAAAAGTGTCAAATGAGAAAAGAATCATACCGAGATGATCCAATCTCGGACATATGCAGTGGACATCCCCACACGGCGGCTGCCCCAGGAAGCACTAACTGGAAACCTGCGCGGCGACGGTCTAGCCGGCGCAGCTGAGGGGAAATACTCGTAGAACCAGATCTATAAGAAGCTAAAGTCATCAGTAAATTCTAACTTAAATGTAGAGCTAAACTTTATATAGGGAATAAGGTTTACCTCTACGACCCTCCAAAAGCTGGAAAAAGCAACATTTGACCTAAAGGACCGATGTCGACACAAGTCCTGCAGCGCTCGAATGAAATCAGCGTAGGCCAAGCTGGCCCAGTCATAAGTCCCGATTCGGTGTAGATCGCGGACGACAGGAAGATAGTAAAGCAGTGCCCTACTACCCTTGTCAGGGGAGAACGTCCGTGACAGCAAGATGAGTGCAAAGATGCACGCCCGCTGCTCTTGGGTAGTCGCATCATCGTCAAGAGCCGCTACTAGAGTCGAGCAGCGAATCCCCCTAGCACTGAACTGAGTCGACTCTACCTCAGCTAGAGCCTGAATAGCAATCGGACCCAACAGCTCCTCGACCTCAGGGGAAAAGACATCGATCCCGCTGTCGAACGACAGTGGCACGGGGCTAAACTCCAGTTCTGTGATGAGACTGAAGTCGGTAAGAGTGACCATCATCTCACCCCAGGGAAAGTCGAAAGTGTTGGTGGTGTCCCAAAAGAACTCCACCAAAGCACGAACTACATGATGACCCCCGCTAAAGGCAACCATTGCCTCGGAGGTCTCGAACAGCGCAGTAAGACCGCAAGACTCCCATAGAAGTCTCGTCTGATCGTCTCTGGCGATGTACATCTTGTACAGATCGCCCAAGCCGTCACAGCCGGAACCATGACAGCGCGTCCTCCCAACGGTGACGCCCAGTCTCACCCTCTTAGAAATATGGTGGATGGGAGGAAAGTACAAGGTTCGCTCATCCCACTCGGGGAGTCGACCAAGCGAAGTGGACGGCTCGGCATCGTCCTCTGTGGGCTCATGCTCCCGTTGAACGTCTCGGGACCGTGAACCAGAACCTCGCTGTTTAGCCATACTACATTGTGCAGAATTTTAAAAAATTAAGGTTCTATAGTATCTAAGGTTCGCCTAGCCGCATGTAACTATGTTCGTAAAAAAAAAAAAACAGAGTACGTAGTACTAAAACAGAGCACAAATTCAAATTGAGCACAACGACATTTTTCAAGAAATCAAACAATTTCTTGCAATACTACAGTAATTATTGTGACAAATTGGACAAGAATTGCTAGCAAAAACATCAAGAACAAGCCACATTGTATTCCCGACCTTAAGAGGTTCAACAATGGCAATTCGTTCATTTCTTCACCAAATTGAGTCAAACAAGTCTCAAATTACTCCCAAAGAAATATATAAATGTAATCAAGCAATTTCATGGCATAAAATTTGATAAACAAAGAGAATTAAGCATTCTAAATTTTGAATTTTCAAGAAATTCGTGAATAAACACATGCAAAATTCATTAAAACCGGTGTGAGTTTGAAGTAAACTTACAAATATCGGGAAAATGGATGACATAAGCTTTGATTTGCAACAAATTTGGGCGAATTTGGTTGAGAAACGAGCAAGAACGAGTGAATTGAAGTTCTGGAAATTATCGAAGCCGAAATGCGAAGAGCAGTAGCGAAAATGAAGAAGAGAAGGGTATTTAAGGAAAACCCGACTCTAGCGCCAAGCGCCTGACCATGGCGTCAGCAGATAGGTTTTAGCACCTGGTGCTAGCTCCAGCATCTGGCGCTACAGCCAGTTATGTGGCGCTGACGTTATTTTAGCGGCGCCAAAACGTTTAGCCACTCAGTACGGTTGTTCTAACCTTTTGCAATATATTTTAGGTTCCTTGGTACGCTAGTTAGCCCCTCTAAGCAATTTGACACGATTTTTAGTAATCGGCTTAATTGCATAAAGTGATCGACCTGATGAAAGATCGTCTCACTTAGCTTAAAGCGCCTAAGCATTGGCTCATCGCAAAAGGCACCGACATACTGGTTCATTCGCAAAAGGCACCGACATATTGGCTCATTCATTTAGCAAAAGGCACCAACATACAGGTTTAAAAGCAGCAAAAGCGCCGACGTACAGGCAAAGCGAAAGCAAAGTTCAAGCGAACTTTTAAAGATCAACAAGCGGAGGTCTTCGGTAATTTCCTTTGGAAAATTATCGCAACAAGTGAGGATAGCTTCAATCAAAGATATCTTTGAAAGCATTCCCTAGATTTTGGAAATTTGTCAAAAACAACTGAAGGTGATTTCAAGTGAAGTTGTCTTCGATCATGTTCCCTTAGACGTGGAAGATGGTCACAAAGCGGAAGAGGATCGTTTCAAGCGAAGCAATCTTCTATATTGGAAGCAGTTACAAGCGTAGCAGTTTTCAAGCGGGATTGCATTCTCTTGGCAGGAGGTCATCAAAACAGTAAAGCGGCAACAAATCGGTTACTTTCAGAGACGTGTGCTCAACGGTGCAAGATACACGTTTCTTAACTCTTTTATCTGTTTTAACTAACGCTAGTTTGCAGGTATCGGCGTTACAAGAGTGATTTAGGATCGCAGAATGATTTAAATCATTCTCCGTCCCTATCGATACTTTGACTTTTGTTTTCAAAACTGGTGTTTCTCCAAACTCGGTCAAAGTGGGGGCTTCTGTAGACACCCATTTGTGTCTCCCCAAAACCAAACCTAGTGATGAGTACCTTTCACATCGAATCATAATCGAAAGAAGTGAAAGTGTGGAAAGTTTAGTGTTGCGGATAGTTTTAATTTCTTTTCTCTTCTCTTTGTTTTTGAAAACCTATTTTTAAGAAAACAGCCAATCTAGTTTTTTTGGTCCATTATATGGGTCCAATAGTAGTGTAGTTGGATAGGGCTTGAAAAGAGCTTTCCAACGATATATTATAAGCCCAATTCCGATGAATATTGAGGAAGTTATGGCCAAATTACTGAACTGGGCCTGGTTTGAGCCTTATATGCGGCCCATTGATCTATAGGAGGGCCTAATATGGATTTATCATTTCTAATGCAATTAGGAATGGTTTTAGTTTTCTAGATTCTTCTAGAAGGTTCTTTTCATTCCTAATTTAATTAGCATTGATAAATTGACTTTTGTTGACTTTTTAGAGTTTTGATTAGAATCAAAGAACGTTTTTGAGGAAAATGCGATTTTATCCTCCTGTACGGCAATTTCTATCTGATTTTAAGAAAACGCGTCAAAAGCTTAGTCAGCGCCAAACGCCAACAGTAGCGCCTGACGCTACACTTGGCGCTAGCCTTAGCGTCTGGCGCTAACGTCAGCGTTTGGCGCTAATCTGGCTTTTTGCTTCAGAACTCTGTTTTTGATTTTTTTTTCTTTTTGGCTGATTTTCTCTATAAATAACGATCTAAAAACTCCGTTTTGATGGACCAACTCTCATCAAGAAATTCTTGATTACTCTCTCTCTCTTTTCTAAACTAGCCTTCTCTCAAATATAAAAATTCGGCATTCATTAGACTTAGATAAACCTAGCCATATTCAAAGATGCCTTCGCCCTAGACGTGAAAGGTTTAATTTCTGAGGGTTTGGTCCCAAATCTCTCTTTCAATTATTTAATTTAATTGTTGTTTTTATTATTTTCCTTGAAGTTACTAACGTGTGTATTTTGTTATTAAAAAGAGGTACGAGGCATCCAAGTAAGTACTTTAATGGTTTAATTGATATTATTATATAGAAATCATGATTAGGTTGTTATTATGATATTCCTAGTATCATGTCTAGGGTAATTTTAATATTAAGTATGATTAAAAGTATGATGCCTTTTATGTTATTCCTAATATTTATGATTGTTAGTATCATGTTAGGGCTAAATATATGATGTTTATTTCTTAGTGACATGCTAGGATTTGTTATTAATCTTGTTAGTATCATGCCTAGGATCTTGCTATTATTATGCTTTAACATGAACATGTTTATTTTTATGATTATTATTATTATGATGATAATTATGTCTATTATGATTATAATTGTTATAATAACTGTTATGATTATTTATGATGTTGCTTGATGATCATTTATTGCTTGATTACGTCTTTTATGCATGTTTAAAGAAATTTGATTATAATTCAAGTGATCGCCAATAATATATTTATTTGTGCATTATATTCAACCAACATAGATAAACAAGTTTAGGATAATCCTATTGATTGCATGTTAGTCAGAAAGCGCAAATGAATACGATCAGAATAAAGTAGAGGCCTATTATTAGGGCAGGTTCAATCTCCTGTAGGTTAGATTTGTACCTTCATCCCCGAACCCTATTTGGTTCAAGATCTTATGGAGTTGACGATCTTTTGGATCGTTAAGGGGTGTAACCTTCACCTCGTGAACGGTTTACAAGTTCCTAAAAAAAACTTGTTAGCGACTCTTTTGCTCTATCTTCTTTCCCTTTAGACGCCATCGTACTTTAGTGTATGATCACAGTGGGGTTCAAGCTAGGGGATTAACGCTTGAAATATTCCCTACATTGTTCAACCTCCTCCTTTGAGGATTCCTCCATTGCTATGAAAAATTCTTTTGCCTCTTGAGAATGGAACTCTTCTTTGCATATTAGATCTTCTATCATTGGATCTTGAGGCCTCCCCAAGCAATCTAGCTCCTCATTCATAACATCAACTCTATAACATTTTTCATGGGGGTCTTGAGCAACTTAGAAAACTCAAAGACAATCTTCTCATCGACCGCCTCACATGTGATGGTGTTGTTCTTGCAATTGATGACCGCCCACAAAGTTTTAAGAGCTTCACGTCCCAAAATCAAAGGA
Source organism: Chenopodium quinoa (assembly GCF_001683475.1). NCBI lineage: Eukaryota > Viridiplantae > Streptophyta > Magnoliopsida > Caryophyllales > Amaranthaceae > Chenopodium > Chenopodium quinoa. Next base: position 96,754 of record NW_018743799.1, read on the forward strand.
GTGTTAACATCTTCCTCCATATCCATCACTACAAAGTCACAAGGCACATAGATGTGTCCCACTTGAATTGGAACATCCTCAAGCTCTCCACAAGGTAATTTCATCATCCGATCGGCCAATTGAATTGTCTTCATTGTAAGGATCATCTCTATATTGTGTTTTTGAGCAATAGATAGAGGGATTAAACTATCACTTGCTCCAATATCGGCTAAGGCGCCCCTAGCTTCCATGTTCCCAATTTTCACCGGCAAAGTGAAGTTTCCAGGGTCTTTTTCCTTTTTGGGCATCTTTTGTTGGACAAGAGCACTCACTTGATGTGGAAGGGTGATATCTCATCATTGATCTTCCTCTTGTTGGTGAGAATATCTTTGAGGAACTTGGAGTAAGATGGAATTTGTGTCACAACTTCAAGGAAAGGGTGATTGATGTGCAAATTCTTCATCACACTAAGGAATTTTGAAAAATTGTCATTCAACTTCCTCACCGCAAGACGACCGGAAAAGGAACCAGTCCATCAAGATTCCTAGCATCACTAGGAATTGAAGTTGTTTTCTCATTGTCAAGATTCTTCTTTATCGAACCTCCTTCTATCTCATCAACCTTTTCTTTCTCACCTCCCTTATTTTCATTCACATTCTCTTCTCCTCCCTTCTTTTCCTCACCATCCCCCTCATGTGGTCCTTCATAGGAAGTTCCCGACCTCAATGTGATTGCCTTGCATGTATTGGGTTTTGAGTTGCGAGAAGGGTTAGGTTGTGGTTGTCTAGGGAGAGTAGATGGTGAATTGAAAGGAGTTCTCTCGGCCAATTGAGCTAGGTGTGAATCAACCATCTTGTTGTGAGCTCTTATCTCTTGCATTTGTTGCCCAAAAGTTTGCATTTGTGCATGCATGGCTTGAAGGAGTTGAGTTTGTGTTAGCTCCGCTTGAGGTGCTTGTTCTTGATTTCTTTGAGGTGCTTGGGTTTGATTGTTGTATTGGTTGTTCCTTGGATAGCTTCCTCTTGGGGTTTGGTGTTGAGATGGAGGTGGATTTTGATACTGAGGGTTGGATTTGTAGGAAGGTTGAGCTTGTTGGTTCCATTGTTGAAGTTGAGATGCGAACCCGGGTGGTGGTTGTCTCCAAGCTACTCCACCGCCGCTTCCTCTAAATCCCTCTTGCCTTGTGTTGTATGCCGCTACATGCTTAGGGCTCAAACCTCCACAATAAGCTGTATCATGGTTCGTTCCTCCACAATTTTGACAAGAGAAAGAGTTAACTTGAGAGGAGCTTGCTCAACCGCTTGCAATTGCACTCACACTCGTGTTCAACTTAGAAATCCCTTTTGTTAGTTGATCAATTTGATGTTGCAATTGATCAACTTTCTCCAATTTGTAAATACCATCTTTCTTTGGAGCATTTCTTCTTTGACCCCCCAAGAGTAATTCTTTGCTACCTTTTCTATTGTGGCTTCAACTTGATTTTGAGGGATTTTGATTAATTGACCACCCGCCCCCGCATCCAAGTTGGCTCTTGACATGGGCTCCAATCCTTTGTAGAAAAACCGCATGAGCAACCCTTGATTGTACTCATGGTGTGGACATGCTTGCACTAACTCTTTGAATCTCTCCCAAGCTTCACCAAGACTTTCATCGGCTTCTTGCTCAAATGATGCGATTTTACTTCTCATTTCGGCGGTCTTCTCCTCGGAGATAAATCGCTTCAAGAACGCCTTTACCACCTCTCTCCATGTTGTGGGAGAGTAAGGCTTTACTTGCTTTAGCCATTTCTTTTCTCGTCCAGTGAGATATTGCCGGAAGAGGTGCATACGAATGTAGTCTTGGCTCACTTCATTGGTTTGCATCATCGCGCACAACTCAAGGAATCGGTCCAAATGTTCAATAGGGTCCTCACTTGCACTTCCGGAAAATTGAGGATGGATTGAGAAGTTGGTTTCCGTGACGAGTAGCAAAATCCCTCCCGTAAGCTCATAATCCTCGAGATTTACGAACTCACGAAACAAAACATCATCTTCTTATCTCGCCATTGATCCGCTTTGTGAACTTGAAGAGTAAGAATCACTCCCACTATCAATTATATTACCAAAAGCTCTTCCCTCGTCTTGGTTAAGCCTATGGACTTGTCTCAAGGTTCGGTTGATCTCGTGGTCACTTTGATGTGAGGGTGGTCCTTGAGACCTCCTAAGAATTCACCAAAGCTAAGAAAACAATTACCAATGACAAGGATGATAAAACAAACAAAACAAAAAGAAAAGCAAGTAAAATGACTCTAACAAAAGCAAAAGTAGACGCTAAACAAGCCGCTTCCCCGGCAAAGGCGCCGAAATTTGATCGAGGGTTAAATAGGTCGTTAAACTACTACCCTAATCAAATTAATCATTTATATTACCTAAACTACACCAAACTAGTTAGTGGCAAGTAAAGGGTCGAACCACTAGGGAAGCACACTAATTCAGCATCAATATTCACTAATGCAAGAGTAAAAAGGGGATTGTTTTTGTTGGTTTTTTGAGTAAAGAGCACTAAAACTAAAAATAAGCAAAGAAAACGATGATTAAATTGAAGGGAGAATTACGCTAGGGATACGGGGGTGTCAAATATGATTAGAAAGAGGGGAATAATAATGATTATCATGAAAACATGCCAAAGAACACAAGATTCTACCTAAACAATTCATTCTCATGCAATAGTCTAGGCAAATCAATGAAAGAGGTCTATACTAATAAGGATAATTTTCATGCATCCTATTAGTTACAATCAAATCAAGAGAATAAAGAAGCACAATCTATAAAACTCCACTTTAATAACTCATTCTCATGCAATCATTAAAATAAAGATGATCTTAATCTAGTTCAAATCACTTTCATGCATTTAAACTAGAAAACATCAAATAAAGTGGAACAATAATCTCAAGCTATCAAAAATCATGTATTTCATCAATTTATGGCATGAGATCAATCCAACCATCATCATTCATCCAATATCAACACATATTTTCCACCCCCTTCCCCTAGCTAAAATATTAGCCTAGAGAAGGGAGATTAAACATAATATCAAAACTAAAAACAAACTCAAGAAACTCAAAACAAAACATGATTAAAAACAATGAAATCAATAACAACTAGATGAAGTAATAAGATTAACAAAAATAAGAAACAAATAGCAAATAAATAAAGCTAAAAGAAAGGATTAGAGATTACTAAAGAAAGGATTAATGAAAGATGAAAACTTAAAGTGTTGCTTGATTGAAGATTAAACTTGACCAAAGTTGAATACAATAAAGGAAACTTGAGTAATAATCCACTTTCTCTCTCTAGATTAAACTAAAATTCTGAAATTAGAACTAAGTAAAACTCATTACATTAAAACGTTCTAAAACGAGACTTATATAGTCGCATACACAGCTGGCTGAAGTCGACAAAAGGTTAAACCGAACATAGGGTAGGTTCGGTCGAACATCAGGGTATGGCCGAACCATGGGTAGGTTCGGTCGAACCTCCCTGCTCCTGGTTTGGTCGAACTTCTGGGCTTCGACCGCTTCTGCAAAATGCTGAAATCTGAAAAGTTCCTGCTTCCAAAGCACAGTCGAACCTTGTGCATGTTCGGTCACACCTAAGGTTCAACCGAACCTTTTTTGAGTTCGGCCACACCTCCTCTAGAACTTGCTTTCTTCAGCTCCAATTCGACTTAAGACTTCTCCTCTTTGAAGTCCTCGATTCCTACAAAACACGAGCATGGAAATCAAAGTAAAGAGTAGGTAAAAATCTAGGAAAAAGGAAGATAGAAGAGAAGGGAAAGGAGAAAACAAAACTAAGGTAAAAATGCTTATAAAAGGGCCAAACAGGTGCAAATGAGGGGAGAATCCTTAGAGAAAAAAGGATAAAAGAGTGGCATAAATGCCACTCATCAAGCTTCATAGTAAGTGATTTAACTTCTTTCTCAATTGCATCCAACCTCTTTGACACCATCTCATACTCTACGCATCCACCAACATCATCGTACAACCATTTGAAAAATCCACAATCAGCCTCCTGCAATTTGTACATATTAAAAACCCTAATTTGTAATTAGATTCCTAATGAAAAGTATATTACATGTACTCATATTTATTATATTAACTGACGAAAGGATTTAGAAACTTTACTGGAAATTTTCCACAACCACGAAATTTCCTTCTCCTATTGTGGTTACGCTTGGTAACTATTCGAATCTTAGAGGGAACACCACATCCACATTTCATCATGAATCCGCCAAAACTTGAAGATGACCCTCCAGAATGTAGTGAATCCCCCATTTTTTTAATATTTTTTTTTGATTTTTTTCCTTTTTGTGGTTATGTTTATATAATTTGGTCAAGGGTATAAATTCAAGTTTTGTAACTGACAACCGAAAATTATGGGCGCTCATATTTCAATTTTGAATTTCATTTAATTTGAAATTTTCAATTAATGATTTAATTGAAAAAGATACCGCGTAGCTCTTTAATTACATGTACTAACATTATGATTTATTATTTTTATTAAAATTCAATACCTATTTCTATTTAAACTGTTTTTATAAGTAAAAGCCAACTTGGGGCACACCATGTATGTATAAATAAAAACTACGGTTCATTTCAATAACAATCAAGCAACTAACCATTTGGGTAAATTATAATCTAAAAATTGGTAATGCTCTAAGTAGGGAACATAATACTGGACTTATTTCAATTTTGAATTAGAACATGAACTTCATTACAAATATAGCAAGATAATAACAAATTATAATCTAACAACTGGTAATGACCACAACATTTTATGATCATAACCAATACTTAATTTATTTGTTTTTGCAGGTAAATCCCTATTTGATTTTTGGTGAATTCCATCTTTCATAAATAAGGTTTAAATTTCAATCTTTTATGGGATAAATAAGGGGGTACAATTAAAAAAAAAAAAAAAACCATGTTAGTTTCTCTAAAACTATTTTATCTACTGTTGAAGTATATGCATCCATAAAGCAAACCACATGTGTAAATATATATTAGTTACCATTAATACCAAACCTAGTTAACATTATACTGTGGTTGTCCAGTGAAGACCACGATCATATCTACTACTCTATACCAATTAAGAACATAACAAAATATTATTGAATATAAATCATTAATTGGCCTGGTAATGTCCAAATGAACCAAATGTCATATGTTGTTATTAATTATAATTTTCATAATAGGTAATGTCCCATCCGTTTTTGGGTAAAACATTTTACACAAACAAGATTTCAAATTCATTTTCTGTGTTTTTTGGATCAAACAAGGTTTCGAAGACATAATGATGCAGTTTCATTTTTAGATGTTCTAGTCAAACCCCGATTACTATAAAACTTAAATATTATGATTTCGATTACATATAATCATCATTTTTGCAAACGTTGACTAATATTGTACAATCCAAACCTATTATTTACGTATTTCAACCAGTGCCCAAAATCGCAATGATCACAAATTTTTTTGTAAATTAAAATTTCGCAATTTCTTTTTTAATCGAGCCATATTGTAAAACTCTTTCGATGAGCGACTGAATTTAATGAACATAGATCATGTTTTCGTGTTTAATCTCATCCATGGATGAAAAAAGTTAAATAACATTGATGAACTATGAAGAACACGATGAACAATTTTTTGGTTTGGGTTTTTTAATTAAATTGTTGTTTTTTAATTTTTTTATTTAATTAAAAACTGAATTTAATATAAATTTTGAAAATATAATTAAAATAAAAAGATTAAAACCATTAATTGAATGTGGAAAATAAAAAAAAAGATTAAAAAAGGAAAATACCTAAAATAAGGTTTGACCAAGTTAAAAAAACAAGAAGGTAAAATCAGCCAATGATATTTGAGTATAGTGGTAGTCCAAATAAAGGAGATCGTAGTGGAATTTTCGTTAACCATAAATTCTACTAGGAGTACAGGTTGCTGTATTTTCCTTTTATTATTATACGCAGTAATTCCGCTACTTACGAGTGGTACTTTTATACTGGCATGCTTAGCTCTCGTGTTAGTACCCCTTCATTAGGGCAGGTTAGGGGAAAACCCGTTTGATGCGTTATCAAAACTAAATAAATTATTTAGTTACTTAGTTGAGAAGTTATGAAGCATATTCGTGATGGACATTAGTGAAGAGTGAATCATGCTAGTTTCCATAATTTTATGATGTGTTATTGCTTTCATTATTTTGTGAGACTAACACAAAGGTTTTGAATATGGTTCGGTTTTATTAAGGGCCTACAATGGTTCCATGTTGTAGGTTGACTTTGTTTTATTTTGATTGACTTTACTTTTGTTGGTTGACTTTTAAGTTGAGTCGCTATGAATGTTTTCAAAGATAGATAGTCTCCGCTGTGTGTCTTTAATAATTGCCTTATCCGTTATTAGGATGGCAGTAATGCCTTAGATTTTCATATTTTGAGTTTTAAACAAAGCAAACACAGGTATTTTTAAACAACGGAATTTCTAGGGTGTTACATTAGGGGCCCATTTAAAGCCTTGATTCAACCCCTGTATTAAAGGATTTTGCCCATATGGGGCAGATTTTAAAAGGGTTATTAAAAAATGGGTCTTTAAAGGGTTGAGTCTAAGTTAAAAAGGGTTGAAGTTGGCTAACTCTTATGAGGCTTTTATTAAGGAAAAATTGACAAGAATAATCCCAACTTTACCGCATTCGCCCATAATACTTCCAACTTCCGATTATTTTTTAATAATCCAAAATTTAATATGAAGGCTTTCAATGGTCCCAAGTGACATGTTGAGTAGGTATTTTTTTAAAGAAATTAATAAATTAATTTGCACATGTCACCGCGTGATTGGTCTATAAGAATATTTAATTTTGAAAAAAATGATTATTGTTATTAAGTAACACTTAATTAACTAGTTTAAAACTTACTATTTTAAAAATAATACTTTCAAAATAATTATTACCTTAGCCACCACCAACACCAACCCAGCCACCTCCACCACCCTACCTCCCTTGAGCCACCAGCTCCACTCCTACCCCTACCCCCAACCACCGTAACCCAAACACCACCCCAACCACAACAACCTGACCCAAAAGCTCTCACCCCTCAACTAACCTACTCGAAACCCCATTACAACCACCATAACATGAAAGTCAAGGCATTTACCACCCAAACTCGTTTTTATAGGGCGGTGAAATAATGTAAGAAAGTAACTAAAATTTTGAATTATTCTACTCTTTAATTTTAATCCCAGAAAGGCTGGAAAATCATGCCAGTTGTCTTTTGTGGGAGCTGCAAATTTTAGGTTCTGTAGTGTGGGACGAGTCCTAAATATAAATGCTAATAAAATCATTCTTATCCCATCTAGCATAATTGGGACAGTGGGGAATGGAATTGTGATGGGGAAGGGGATAGGAGAGGAATCGTGAAGGGGAAGCAAAACGGGCCAGGATCGGGACGAGGAATTCATGGGGTAGGGGGTTGGCGCGGCGCCTACGTGGTGGAAGATAGGTCTAGACTCGACCGGAATTGAGGAGTTGGGGGCACATGATTGCGTTGGTGTGGTGGGCGGTGGGAAAGGTGTTTTGGCTGGTGGGAGGTTGATTTTTAATATATATTAACAATTTTTTTTAATTTTTCTTTAAAATAAAAATTAACTAATTTTAACCAATTAGGTGCCAACACGTGTCAATAATTTTTTATAACAAGTTACATGGCCGGTTGGGACCATTGAAAGAAAATTCATATTAAAGTTCGAATTATTAAAAAATAATTGAAAGTTGGGATTATTTTAGGCGAATGAGGCAAAGTGGGGATTATTCTTTACAAATTAACCTTTTTTAATCCAAATTCCTTTGTTTCTCATTCTCCTAACTACTCATGTCATTGATAGTCTGAAACCTTGAAAAGTATGATTCCCAATTCTCTCCCAAATTATGAACCCTAAAAAAAACTTCCCAAATTTTCCACTCTTCCTAATTAGTATTATTTATCATCAATTTATAAGAGATCTCATATTTTTTCTTTCTTGTTTTAATCAATTTTCTTGCTCGTAGTATATATTTGGGAAGCAACAATCTATATAATTGCATTTTTGGGAGATTCTCTCAATTGCAAATTCTGTCATATCACTTAAACTACTAGTGTGTGTTTATCTCGCTTTATTTTACCTTTTATACAATTTAGTTTTTATTTTATGGTTTTATTGTTTATTTTCGATTTATAATTGCATTTTTGGGAGATTTTGAAATTATATGATTTTAGAATTGGATGTTGGTCTAAAAATGATATGCTTGTGTATTAAATTTCAATTCCATGAGTTAATTAGCTTCCTTAGTATTTACTTTGCTAATATTTCTGTTGGTAGCTTTTTTTTCATTTAGTTTTGAAATTATGATGAAGTTTTAATGGAATAATGGGTATTTATGGATGAATTGTTTTGTTAAATTGCCTTGCTATTGCTACATTTGTGTTACACTAGGGAGGCTCGCGCGCGCTACGCGCGCCTTCTCAAAAATAAAGCCAATTGTGTTTTCATAAGCTAATCGCCCTAACTTTCTTAAGTGATTTTTCTTTCTTGAGTAGGTAAAAATCAACTTCTTCTTCAATGATTTTTCTTTCTTAAGTGGTCTCTCTCACTAATGGTTTCTTTCTTTTCCTCTTTTAAGATAATTGCCCTAAGTTTCTCACTTAACCTAATTGCCCTGATTTTTAAGTTATTTGTCTTTTCTTTAGTGATCTTTCTTAGCTTCATGATTGATTTTTCTTCTTAAGTGATATTTCTTGGTCTCTCTTTCATTCTAGAATTTTATTATTTTTTTTTCCCTAAGCTCATTTTTCTTATTTTCATAAGTAATCTTTCAAGATGCTTACCTCTTTTTGTGAAGTGATCTTTCTAAAGTGGTCTCTCTCAAATGATTTTTCGTAAATGATCTCTCTCTCCCTCTCTCTCTCAAGTGAGGATTTTTGGTAATTGATCTTTCTCTCTCTCTAGTAGGTCGCTAATTTTGCAATTGTAGAGATTGTGATTTTGTAAGTTGTTTATCCTTATTGGTCTTTCTTGCTAGTGTGCTCTCTCTCTCTCTCTCTTTCTATCTCATTTAAGTAATCCTTTTTCTAAGCTAATTTTGTGTCCTAAGTTTGATTGGCTCATTTTTCTTAAGTTATCTTTCTTAAGAGGATTCTTTCTCTTTCTGTGTTCTAAGCTAATTGCCTCGATTTTTGCGTATGATATTTAATAATTGGTCTCGCACCTCTCCAAAGCGAATTGACCTTCTTTTCGAAATTGATTTTTCCTAAGTGGTTGTTTTCTCTTTTTCTCTCTCAAGACTGTTGCCTTGGTTTTCTTAAGTGATCTTTTATGTAGTCTCTTTTTTCTCTCGCATTTTAGTAAGTCTTTTTTCTAATCTAATTGTGTTTTCATAAGCTAATTACCCTAACTTTCTTAGGTAATGGACCTTTCTTAAGTTATCTCTCTCACTCATGGTTTCTTTCTCTTCTTCTTCTAAGCTAATTGCCCTAAGTTTTTTCCTAAAATAATTGTTTATATTGTAGTTTCTAAAGTTATCTTTCTTTCTTTAGTGTTCTTTTTTTCTTGAGTGCTTTTTCTTTTTATAGAGTGATTTTTTTAAGTGGTCTTTCTCACTAATGGTTTCTTTCTTTTCCTCCCCTATACTAATTTCCTTAAGTTTCTCCCTTAAACTAATTGCCTTGATTTCTCTTTCTTCTTGAGGGAATTTTCTGCTTAATTGTTATTCGTTAAGTGATCTCTCTTTCCTTCTAGCATTTTAATAGCTCTTTTTCCTAACCTAATTTTTCTTATTTTCATAAGTAATCTTTCAAGTGGCTTCCCTCTTTTTATTAAGCGATCTTTCGAAAGTGGTCTCTCTCAAATGATTTTTCGTAAATGCTCTCTCTCTAGTAGGTAACTTCCTAAGCTAATTGCACTGATTTTAATTTCTTAAGTGGTTTTTTCCGAGTGGTCTCTCTCGCTAGAGGTCTCTCTCTCTCTCTCTCTCTCTCTCTCTCTCTCTCTCTCTCATTTAAGTAACCCTTTTACTAAACTAATTTTATTTTTCTAAGCTAATTGCCTCATTTTTCTTAAGTGATCTTTCTTAAGTGGACCCTTTCTCTCTTTCTCCCTTATAAGCTAATTTCCTCGATTTTTGAATATAATCTTTCTTAATTGGTCTCTCATATCTCTAAAGCCAATTGACCTTATTTTCAAAAATACTTTTTCTTAAGTGGCTATTTTCTTTTATTTCTCTCTTAAGATAGTTCCTAAGCTAATTGCCTCATTTTTCTTAAGACATCTTTCTTAAGTGGACCCTTTCTCTTTCTCTTTCTCCCTTATAAGCTAATTGCCTCGATTTTTGTATATGATCTTTCTTAATTGGTCTTTCATCTCTCCAAAGCCAATTGACCTTATTTTCAAAAATGTTTTTTTTCTTAAGGTTGTTTTTCTCTTTTTCTCTCTTAAGATAGTTGTCGTGATTTCTTAAGTGATCTTTTATATAGTCTCGTGTTTCTCTCGCATGTTAGCAACTCTTTTCAAAATTTCCTTTTAAAAAAATGTAGTTAAATTATTTGTTGGTATTAATCTTCATATGTATACATCAATTATAAATAAATAATGATATAAATAAAACTCTCTATGCATGTCATCGTATTCATCTCGAGCTACTTAGCTTGTGACTGACCGACTATTGTCAATATATTTCGTGTATTGCACGTTCTTGAACGATGCAAATCCAATGTTGCCTAGATACCGTTCCTTAATAAATTCTACCACGTTCTTATTCTCCACCCACAAATTATACTTCTTTCTTTATTAATCTCCCAAAATATTACATACCCACTTAATTAAATAAAAGTTTGAAGCTTTACAACCAAAATCATAACATTGAATTTGGATGTTAACTTCAATTGGTTGTCTCAATGTTTCAATTTTTATCAAGGTAATTGCAGAAAGTTTTGATTTTTATGATTTGTTAGGAAGCTTTGATATTTATTACTTCATCCGTTAATGGTTAATTGCAACAATTACTATAAATGTGTGCTAAGCTTTAATTGCAATATTTCTAAAATTTTCCATTTATAGTAACTTTTTTAAATAAAATTACAAAAATACCCTTACTCAATATTTCATAATCTCAATTACCAAGTGAAATCATAATTAATTAAAAAATAATCCTATCTAATTTAAGATCTAAAATTTAATTAATCATCAAATTTCTCTCTCCTCCTCCAACACCTTACCCACCCACATCATTTTCCTTCTTCATCATCTCCAAATTCTTCACCATAGATCTTTCTCTCTCCTACTCCATCACCACCATATATATTTCTCTCTCCTCCTTCATCATCTTTCCAATTATCTTTCTCTCTTCTCCTTATATGGGTATGTTCTTGTGTTGCTGGTGGTTCTGAGGTGGGTTCTTGGGTTGTTTGTGTAATTGTGGGTTGAATTCTTAATTGGATGATTTGTGGTTGGTTTTGAGGTGGGTTCTTAGATGGTTATGGGGGTGGTTCGTAGGATTTGGTGGTTCATCACTAATTTTTGGTGGTTCATGGGGGTTGTTTCGGTGGTTCATCGCGGTGGATTTGCTGGATTCGTTTGTGGATTTGAATGATTTTGGTGGTGGTTGTTCAGGGTTCGATGGTGGTTTTTCTTAGTTTCGGTGGTGATTGGGTTGATTTCATTGTTATGGTGGTGGTTGTTCTTGGTTTAGGTATGATTTTCGGAGAAAGTCTTGATTTTTATAATGATATTTGGAGTAAGTTTCATGATTGGAGTATTGGAGAAAATAAAGGGTGTTATTGATTATGATAAGGTGATGAAGATGAAGACAAGATGGTGATGGTGGTGATTAAAGTGGATGGAGATGATGATGGTGATGGTTGAAAATGAAGGTGATGGTTATGATTAAGGTATAATGATGATGATGATGATGATTAAGGTGCTCCCAGCTAACTTACATGTGCAAAGATATGTTCCCAGCTGAGCACACACATGGGATGCACATGAAAAAATGTTGAGGGTAAATCAGGGAACACACTATTCATAAGGAATTCTAAAGGCAATTTTTGGAGTAATGTGAGGAGGACACTATTTATAAGGAGTTTTTCTAATTTGTGTCTTGGTGCTTTTATAGGTTTAGGAATTTTATAATAAAAGAATTAAATGTTTGGGGTAAATAAATTAGTTAATATTAATCATGCAGGAAGGTAGTGATTAAATGGTCAAGTTTATATCTTAATATAAAGTATACTAATCACCCTGATTAATGTGAAGAAATTTATGTCCCAGTTTCATCGAATTCCTGATTGTAGTGATTAATTCATGTCCTGGTATCATGATGATAATTGGATATTGTCTTAAAAATGCAGTATGTATCAGTGAATTTTCTTTAGTATTTTTTTTTTTTTTTTTTGGAACGGGGATTTCTTTAGTTAGTTCTTTGATTGAGCATGGTTTTAAAACTAGAATTTGGTGGATAAGGTTGTCTAGATGGATTAATGCAGATACTCTCTCCCCCTTCTGGCCACCACCGTACCAATTCTCCCTCTTATTCTCCCCTCACTTGTCGGTGCCTAACCCCCCTCCCCACGCTCAACACGCCCCCTCGCCGACGACCTTACCTACACCCTTTTCCCCAACTACGACACCCTCAGGATAGAAATGAGGGAGGGTGAAGGTGTCATGAGTGGGGGAAAGGGAAGGGTGGGGTCGCCAACAGGAGAGCAGGCTGGGCGTAAGGGCAGGAACTGGCGCTAGCGGGAGAGGGGTGTAGGAGTTTATAGGTACTAATTGGGGAAAACGCAAATCATATTCATGAAGCACCTAATCCCAAGATCTACTTCATAACACATAAAGAACATACAATTGTACCTTTGAAGCATGATTCCACGTGCGATCGAGTAAGAACAATGGGAGATTAAAAACCCCAAGTGTGATTCCTCTACTTGGTCCCAGGGCATGCACAAGTTAAACCTCCACTAATGCTAGTTAGTCTTGATTAAACGCTTTAATCAACCTTTAACAGAGAAGAAAGATACAAGCTAACCACAAATCACCACGAACAAGCACCACACGCGCCACCAAGGTGGTCGGCCGTATAGACGTGAAGGGGAGGAGAGAGAGTAGTGTATGTTAGGAGAGAGGGATGGATTAGGGTCTGGAATACTGGTGACAAGCGCACATTAGGGCGCGCTTTAAGGCATATAAATGGGTGATTTTGGATGTATTTAGGCCCGTTTTGGTCGTTTATTGCCTTGTTACACTCGTTTCCTTCATATTACGTGCTTCACGGGTTTCGGTCTGTTTTTGGTGTCATAACAAGTATAGTTGACCAAGTTATGTCGAGTCCCAAACCATTGGTGCGTAATCAGGCTATTATCGATCCTAGTCCACCAAGCTAAGGCTTTGCTGCGGTTCTCAAGGCCTTGAAAGGCAAGTTAAGTAGCAGGCAAGGCAGAACAGTTCACAAATATGACACCTGTTCACTATTTTGCTCACAACTTTCGGTATACAAATGATAATGGAGTGATTCTAATTGCATTGGAAAATAGACTTGAAGATCTTTCCAACGATATATTGCACGCCTTAAACAGAGCTCTGGATAAGAAGTTGTGACTGTTTTAAGAAGACCAAAGTGCCTGCAACCTTCCTGCCTATGCTGCACGGCCGTGCCAGATTCAGCACGGCCGTGCCAGGCATTAGCACGGCCGTGCCAAGCCAATTTCCATGCCCGTGCCAGTGCCAGATTCAGCACGGCCGTGCCAGGCATTAGCACGGCCGTGCCAACTTCAGCACGGCCGTGCCAGGAAGCTGCACGGCCGTGCCATATATAGCACGGTCGTGCCAATTTGAAGAAGAAACCCGGTTTACTTACTGACAAGCTAGCACGGCCGTGCCAAATACAGCACGGCCGTGCTGATCCAGGGTTAACTGCGCGCTTGACTTCTCCGAATTAGAAGACGTATATAAGGCCCAACTTTAAGAGGATTCCGGAGACAGTTTTAGAGATAGTTTGGAGAGCCTTTGTAGAGAGTTATTGGAGAACGTTTTTAGTATTAGAGATTCATTAGTTTTCTTAGAGAATTTCCTAGAGATTTTAGTTTTCTTGGATTGATTTGAAGCAAGATTTGCGAAGGTTCTTTGTATTATTCATTGGCGACGGATATCAAAGTTCTGAACTTTTCCATTGATTCGCATCAATACAATTGGTATTATTCATTCTTGTTTATTAATCAAGCTTTATTATTCCTTAATCAGAATTCATGTTTATATCTATTATGCTTTTGGAATTCATTATTGCTTTGATTATGAATATGTGTGAGTAGTCTCCTAGCTAGGGTTTCGGGATGAAACCCGGCCTAGGTAATCTATGTAATTGAGGATTGATTTTGATAAACGGATTGTGATTAAATTGATTATATGCGATTGCATGTTAATTCATTATAATAGGAGTAGCTAACCTAGAATCTTGAATTTGATTGCATGATATCCTTGATTTGAACAAGAGATTGTGAATTGAGTATTTCATTATTGAATGTGGTTTGATTATGTATCGAGTAATGTTAAGTGCATGAGAAATCCAAGCTTAGTATTGCTCGTTGTCTTCCTATCACATGATATTGATCAGACATATAGTCTTTGCATATCCCGTTTGTCTCTGTGATTCCTTGTTGCGTAGTTACCGATGGTTTGGTGAATTCCCGTTCTCCCTAGTGTCTTAGTTTATTGATTTATTCCATCTTATTAGTAGTATTTTAGAACACCATTTTTCCATTGATTTCGAACTAGCTTAGGTTTAAGATTGATTTGCAATTACTCTCGTTCCTCGTGGACCGAACCTTTATTTGCCATTGTACTTGGTTATAGGGTGTTCGTATAAGTATTGTTTGATTGAGAGTTAGATTGTAGCGACCGATTTAACCCTTGTCAACTGGTGGCCTTGTTTCATAATTGACTGATTTTTAATTGTGACTTATGTTAACCCTAGGCATAGATCTTATTTATAGGTCATATCTCTAAATAAGAGCCCATGTCAAGTCCAAACTCCTAATCCTAGTAAAAAACCTCTAGCCCAATACTCCATGTGGTCTATCATAATCTCATGAGGCTCAATAATGGGCCTCTTACTTGTTTAACCCAATACCCTTGTTGTGTGACCTTATAGGATCCATTCTATTGGGCTTTGGAATATTTACTTTCCCAAAGATCATTTATCATATCTAGCACCAAACAATGATGACCCAAAAGAACGAACTTATTATCTCCATAATAGATTCTTAATATATCTGGTAATTGCACTTATCAAAGGCATAATTCCTTCAATCTCCCATTTGTCTGAGACAAATGCGCAATATTCAAATTCCTTAAGTCAATGTGTGTCGATTTGATAATAGGAATGCATCTCATGTCGTGATCATATTAATCTACAAATCTTTTCTTGAAAACTGAGTTAGAATAAAAAAACAAATGATTACTATGTAATCCATTTGAGCACAACCATGCATTTTCTGAATTCTCCTTATTCAAGGGGCCAAGACACATTCCTAATCAAATAGGTGGACTCAATCCAATCTTGTGGAGATCAAGGCTCCCACTCAACTTATGAAGTAACCGGGAAACACACTTTATAATCTCCAGTTATGGGCAGACGTGTGAGTGTATCACAGTTAAATCAATCATTGAATGGAATCATTGTTCCACTCATGTCAAAGGAATCCACTAATATATCCGGAAGTTCTATACTTGAACTTCAAAGTAGGTCTATAGTTCGATCATGCACCATTCATGCATATCCATGTGATTGACCGAGCTTCACTATGCTCCTATAGCCCATGAAACTGTGCTATCCAATCAATCTTACATGCTAGTCCATTTATTGAAATCATTTACTTCCACTTTTAAGATTTCGAACTAGGAACTTAAATATATATAAATTTTGTTCACCTATGGGGTTTCATTCACCAGGTCATTAACCTGATGAGCCCATAAATCCATAATTATTTTGGACATTTTATTTAATATCAAAAACCATTATTAAATAAGATTGAAACTTTGTTTCAATTGATAAACATAATTACGCAAGTTGATGTATTACTTTTGTAATATGTTTTCTTAAAATATATACAACTTAAATTACATAACTTGCTTCAATCCAAGAATCCTTAGTATGACTCTCATACCTTGATCATGAAAGGGGTTTATTAAGTAGAGTTCACGAGACATTCTCATAAACACGAATTTTGCAACTTCTAAATTTTATAATAATATTCATCTTCATACATTAAGAATTCTCCTTCGTCCTTTCACAAGGAACTTAGGAATTTCTAATTGTATTCCAATGTTACATTGGATTTTGATTTGAAATCTATCATCACTTGGCTTTAGAACAAGTGAATCCAATAGACGAGTATAGTCCATAATATGCATGATGCATCCTTCGCAAACAACATAAGGAGCATCACTCAAAACATTAATTTCATCAACCTTTTTCAAAGCATTGAATCTTTAATCAATAATGTTACATGGGATTGAAATCCTTTCAATATAATGTTGAACCTTATAAGAATCTTATAAATATAAGTTTCTTAACCAAGCTCAAATATACTTCAAAACCTATCTCTATAGATTTTGAATCCCAACTATACTCATCTTCCTCTTCCAGGTTTTCATACAAAATGTATTACCTACCACTTGACTCTTCAAGAAATGAATAATGGATCTTTATACTAGACTAAGAAGACTGTATAGCTCCCACTAAACATCTTATATACACAAGACCTTTTCTTCATTTCACGAGAACATCAAACGATTTGATTAACTCATAAAATTAAGAACATTAACTCTATGATGCTTACTTCAATCCATTAATGGATATTTTATGCATCCTTATGATTATTGGATTTTCAAAACTTTTGATTGTATCATATACGAATCTTCTTTCATGAACCATTTCAAGAAAGCGCTTTAAAATCCATCTACCAAATATTATAAGGTATAAATCACTAAAATATCTTTAATAGATCTTTGCAACATGAGTAATGTAAAGTTTCCATCGTAGTCATAGTCATACTATGAATTAGTTGAACCCTTTAACAAGTCATTGCTTACATAGAAAACATTTTTCTTTCTTGACTGTTTTGCTTATAATGGGTCTCACCCAATTAGGAAAATTAATCAAGTGTAATACACTTGATTACAGACTAAGAATCTATTTCAGATTTCCTGGTTTTTAAACAACTTGGATAATCACTTGTCAAATCATCTTTATTACTTGCATAATCATCATTTTCCAAAATAAATATCTTAGAACTCTTAGTCAATATGAAATCATATTTATTTGGCTAAGTTTTGCATATGCTAATCATCATTATGGGTTTTTATGCAACAATTGAAACTTATACAACAACTTTGTTTAGTTTCATTGAGAAAAAACAACAGAGGATGTGCACTTGGAATGTACTACCTTCGACACGTGGTTATTGTCCCCATTACACTTAATGAGACCACACGTTGTCATTTGTAACATGAGGTGAATCATGCTCACATTGTTGCTTTGATTTGATTACTTCTCAAATTTCTTCAAGATTTTCGAAATCACTTTTCTTGAACTCTTTCAAGGCTCTCAAACTTTTCGTGATTCTTATACTCCCACTTGCCTTTTGAGTAGGAATATTTAGCATAGGGTGAACTAATCATGGTTTGAACCACGTTTGTTGTTGCTTTTCTCGAACTCTTTCGCGATTTATATTACTTCCACTTGACCTTTTGGAACAATTTCCATAATGGCACCTACTAGAGCAACAAAAATTTTGTGCTAAGTATGATTTCTATAGTAGTACCCCGTGCTATGTATAGGAATTGATCGTGCATTAAACGATTTAATAAAACTTTTATTCCTTGCTTTGTAGAAACACTTTATAAGAAATCTTCTCATCCATATCATATATGGAGTCTTTGCTACATTTGATTTGACATAAATAGTTTGTTTAGTTTTGTAGCTTATCTTAAAATTATATCCCTTGAACAATGGTTGGAATATAGGTAATTTTCATCCATTGTCAAAATATATATGTCATATAGATTGATAGCTTCCTTCATAAACACTTCACAAGGTTTTATTTCGGAGTTTGTCGTAAAACGATTTCACAACTCTTGGATGTTCATCAAGGTCTTGAATTAATTCTCATTATTACGATCATATTGCAATATTTTGAATGTGTTTCCAAGTAAATGTCTTAACTCAAACTTTCATCATTACAATCATATTATAGTGTATTTATTATCTTGTCAAGTTGATTCAAAACTTTATACTAGACGTTTTGAACTTTTCAAAACTTTCACAGTTATGCTTCAACTAAGCACTAGTGATCATACCACAAATAAAGTTTCATCGGCGAAAGACTATATTTTCTAGACGCCAGTTCCTACATGCCTCAGCAGCCTTCAGTGTTCTTAAAATTTTCCAATTTTCGCAGTATTATTTCGATTCTAGTTGTGAAAGATATTTCTCAAATTTCCTACGTGTAAAAATCTTATGTTTTTCACTCATTATGGATGGTCTTTCCTATGAGAACCTTTTTTATGCTTATGCCAATAATGTTAATCAAAATTATGCACATACTTAGAACTTTTTGAGTCTCATACACTCATTCTAAATCATTGTCAAAATAAATTTCAGGAATTAAAATAGAAATCCTCCCAAGTGGAGTTGCCAAAAACTGTAGGGAATATTTCAAGCATTATCCCAAACTTGAACCCCACTGTGATCATTCACTTAAGCATGGTGGCGTCTAAAGGTAAGGAAGCTAGAGACAAAGAGTCGCCATAATGTTTTAGGAACTTGTAAACCGTTCACATGATGAAGGTTACACCCCTTAACGATCCAGGAGATCGTTAACTCCTATAGGTCTGGAACCATGACTGGAAGTTCGGGGATGAAGGTACAAATCCAATATAAAAGAGAAAGAACCTGCCCTAATAATATGCCTCTACTTTATTCTACTTGTATTCATGTGCGCTTTCTGACTAACATGCAATCAATAGGTTAACCCTAAACCTGTTTAATCTATATTGGTTGAATATTGATGCACAAATAAGACTATTATTGGCGATCACTTGAATTAAAATCATATTATCCTAAACAAGATTATTAATTATCTTATTAAGCGTGATTACATGTACAAATTTCCTTTAAACATGCGTAAAAGGTGTGATCAAGCAATAACAATAAATATAATCAAGAAACACAATAATCATTACAATAATAATAATCATGTTAATAATAATAACCGTAATCATAACAATTATAAAAATAATCATGTAAAAGCATTATATTAATAGCAAGATCCTAGGCATTATACTAACAAGATTAATAACAAATCCTAGCATGTCACTAAACATTAAAAATCAAATATTTAACCTTAACATAATACTAACATGCTATTAGGAAAGAAAATAGGAAGCATCATAGAAATCATAATTGATATAAAAAACTTACTCATTACCCTAAACATGATACTTGAAAGTAATAAAAACATCCTAACATGATACTAGGAATCAAAATAAAAGTCTAAGCATGAATTCTATACCAATATCAATTAAACAATTCAAGTACTTACTTGGATGCCTCGTACCTCTTTTTAATAACAAAATACACACGTTAGTATATTCAAGGAAAATAATAAATCAAAACAATTAAATTAAATAATTGAAATAGAGATTTGGGACCAAACCCTCAGAAATATCAAACCTTTCACGTCTAGGGCAAAGGAAACTTCGAACTTGGCTAGGTGTGTCTAGTGCTAATGTATGAGGAATTGTGTTTGTAAAAGGCTGGCTAGAAAGGAGGGAGAGAGAGAATAAGCTTTAGCTTAGAGAGAGAGAATAAGCTTTAGCTTAGAGAGAGAAGAAATAATTAGAGAATTTTGATTATTGAAAAACGGAGGTCCAGGGACCCTATTTATATGAAAATGGTCCGGAATTGATAAAAAATAATCAGAGTTTGAAAAGGAATAAAACACCCTCCCGTCGCCAACGAAAGGGCTTGTTGCCAGGCAGCGCAACATAGTTTTTGCGGATTTTGTTTTTATCATATCTTTTGATCCAAAAGTCCAAATAAGGTACATAATATGTCGTTGGAAATATCTTGAAGTCTAATTTCTAACCTAATTATAATTAGATTAAAATATTTTTTAGATTAAAAGATATGGCCGAAATAGTTGAAGGATGTCAGTTTTGGATAAAGTTTCGTATTCCTTTCATATATTTTTCATTATAGCTCGGAATTAATATTATAATATATCATTGGAAATATAATTTCAAGATCTTCCAACCATATAAGATTTGAATAAAAATTATGAGGCACAAAAATAATATCTTACTGTCTTTGAACATCTTTAAATTCGAATGGAATTAGAATTTAAAAAAAAGGAAAGTTTTATTCAATTTGAAACTCTTTGATTATATCTTTTCAAAAAGGATAATTAAGATCTTTTAGAAACTTATAGAAGTTTCTAATTAATCCTAATTAGTTTAGGAATAGGATTAAACCTTTGGACCATCTACATGATCATTAGGTCGTAGGTAAAATCTGGTTTGGGCCCAATTTAGTATTTTGGCCATTACTTCCTCATTATTCATCAGAATTGAGCTTATAATATATCGTTGGAAATGTCTTTTCAAGCTTCATCCAACTACACTATTGTTGGACCCATATAATGGACCTAACTAAACTGGAACACACGTTTTTCATAAATAGGGTAAGAAAGGAAATATTTTTAAAAACAGAAAGGAGATATTTTAATAAAAAACATTCTCATCACTCGACTTTTCACACTTTTGCTTTTTTCGATAATCAATGACGTGAAAGGTATTCATCACTGGGTTTGGTTTTAGGGAGACACATTTGGTGTCTACAGTGACCCGAAGGGTTCAGTCGAGATTAAGCTGTAATATTAATATTACTAATCATAAGCGGCCTCCAACAAGACATTCTGATCACTTAAACTCACTGAATAATTAGCTTTCTAATAATTTCGAACCCTCTATCTGAATAATACATTTGTTCGAAGGACACTATTCCTATCACAAACGTATACATGGAACCTACAAACAAAGATTGAATTACCCCAGCAACACAAATTTCTCATTAGAAGCAACAACAATAGTAGCACCCCACCCAAAAGTATCAACAAGACGAATGTTCAATAATCCTGCCAAAACGGAAACTAGGCCATTGTCAAAGAAAATGGTCTTGGCCTTGGAGAAAGTAAATTAGAAAAAGCAACTACTATTCTAAACCTTTCTTAGTGTGCTTAGCAACAAACCACGATTGATAGGCCAAAAAAAAAAGGAAGTGGCAATGAAACACTTCCCACTGTCTCCCTTACCAAGACCATAGGTAGTGTGTAGAAAATGCACATATGGATTTTGTGGCCAATCCCCAGCCATCATAAGGGAATAAACGACGCGAGAAAGTGATTGTTCACAAGAGTGTTGAAAGCAGAAGAAGCATAGAAGTCATCTATTTTCTGTAAGAAGCTCCGTGGGTTGGGGGGATGTTGTTTGTGACAATGCTTGGGATGCTCTGGCAGCAACTTGTAAACTTGCAAAGTATTTGATTTTGATGTGGAAGTTCTTGAAGCAATGGCTGCTAGACACATGCTCACTATAGCAATAAAAGCGGGGTTAATTGACAACCTGAAGCTATATCAACATTTGAAGAACAAAAGGCATGAGAATAAAAGCTTCGGACTTAAGTGTGGGATATCCTTCATCTAGGTAGTTTTTGTTTGCTTACATTTCAAGTCCTTATAATAGTTTTCTTTTTCTCTTTATAAAAAAAGGAAGAATATAAAGTAAATAAAAAAGACTTTAAAGTAAACCTATTAGCTCAAGTGGTAGGGCAATATGCGGATGCATATGCATAGAGGTGTAGGTTCAATTACTACATAGGTTATATCAGTCAATCAATCCATCTTAGTCTTAATCCCATAAGTGGGGTCAGCTAACATGAATCAAATTTTATTATTCCGTGTAGTCATGGACATAAATTTTCCTCCTCCATCTCTTACGGTCTAATGCTTCATCCTCCTGAAAATCCATATACCTCATATCCTTCCTATCTCCTTCAAACCAAGTCATTTTCGCTCTCCCGACCTCTCCCTTGTTTAAGCCCTCCATGGTCCCACTCTTCTACTCTTCGAACCGGTGCTTAAGAAAAATATAAAACAATCTAAAGTTATTCAAATTGTATTAAAACTAAATCAAATCAACTAAGAAGTAAAACAAATTAGCTCTAAAGTACATGAATATCTTAATACATTATATTAGTTTCTCAAGGTGTATACAGATGGGGGAATCATGGAAGTGGCCAAAAGGGTTTGGATTGTGATTGAATTTCATATCCTTACAAGATGGGTCAAGTTATATGAAAGAGGTATTTATGAATATTAATGTAAATGTTTTCAAATTAAAAGTAAATTAAAAATTCCAAGAATGTATGTATAATGAAATCATTTAATGGAATATACAAATATAGATACTTAGTTATGACTGATGTCTCGTTATAAGATGAGCCAAAACATAACCTACTTTACAAAATTAAAAATTAATCACAGAAAGAAGAATACCAAATTAAAGTAAATGTTTTGAAATAAAAAGTGAATACAATAATAAGTGAATTAAATTACAAATCGTTAAAAAAAAAGTTGTTATTATTGGTCCAGTGTGTGGAGCTATTAAGGGGGTGGGGTTGGGGGGAGTGTTTTTGTTGCTAGCTGTGTTGGAGATGCTACTGTAAGAAGGGGGGAAGTGTTTTTTTTTATGCTCGTTCCAATGCTACCATTGCATCTGACCATGTGGGTGCGCCGTTGCTAGGGGTTGGAGTTTGTGTGCTGCTACTCATGTGGGTGTTGCTGTTGTAAGTAGAGGAAATGAGGCAACTGCTGCTCACTCTTGTGCTATTCACACATAATGGCAGTGCCCTCCTACTAGAAGGTGAATATGGATGCATATGTTTGAGACTAGTGGGGCGAGCTATTAGGCTTGGGATAATGATCATGGATGAGTTGGATAAGGTTGTAGCTTCTGGAAAACTATGCCCATACAACACTTCTCCTGCGATTGCTGAAGCTCTCGCATTAAGATACGAAACTAGCAAGAAGATTGGGGTATTCAAAAGTAAATAAAAAAGTATCTAAAGTGAATAAAAAAAGATTTTAAAGTAAACTGAATGAAATACACACAGATAATTAGTAGAAATAATTTCATCTCATAAATAAACCTACATGGGATTCGATCCCACATCTCTTGTGCACTAGCACAACGCTCTACCTATTGAGCTAGTAAGTTATCTTAGAGTAAGAATAATTAGTTGACACAATCGATCGTTTTTTATTTTCTATATACTGAAAAGTCACAAAAGTAAATAAAAATACCCAAAAGTAAATAAACATACTAAAAATTAAATATGAAAAGCTTAATTACAATCCTAATATGTATGCAGAAAGGACCATGTCCACAATGAGAAGGGACATGTTTAAAAAGCAGATAAAATCAAAAAATTAAAATAATGAAAATCAGGGCAAGTTGCAAGCTCACTTCTACCCTTATACAAGTTGCAAGATCTGTTATCAATCATATACACATGGAATTAAACCAAAGCTATTCTAATGTCACTGGTATCCTTGCTAATTCAACAAGTTCTTGGGGTCTAAAACACATTATTGCCTCAATTCACAGATAGCTTTCATAGAAAACAAAGAATATGCAGCTTTAGCAATTTAGAGTACAAATTTCTCATCATCCTAATAAAAAATGCATACTGATCTAGCATAGGCTCAGATAATTGCTCCTAAATTTATGTGGTGAGGTCTCCTTCACCTGTCATCCCACTCGTTTAAAAAAATTAGTTCCTAAAATTTGATCAAAAAAAGAAAAGCCTAAATTGAGAAAACACAAAATGATGACTAAAGTCTCAAAATAGGCTAGCCTCTTTTCATTTGTTTCTAGAGCACATCACCAACCTAGGTCCTTCGCCCACCCAAACAGTACAACAACAACCGACACACAATACCACACCCTTTGCCCTATGCTTCTTGAGCACATATAGCCAAACCATTCATACAACGCCCAAGGCTACAAATAAAGTGTGAAACTCTAAATTATATTATATTATATCAAAAGTTAATCAAAGTATGTCAAAAGTAATCCAAAATTACTCAAACGTAATGATAATTATTAATCATTCATTAGAAAGGAAGGATTTATGTTTATCTCTGACAATCTATCAGACTACACTATGATATCAATGGTACTTTAATTTGTCAAAAACCTATAAATGCTCTAAGAAAATCAACAATAGCTAGTTGCCAATCAAGTGCGGACATTAACAGTTGCTAGTAGTATTAGGCTTTCATTAAGTACCCCACTATTTTAAACTTTAAATAGCAACAATAGCCTTGGCAAGGCATCAGCACTCAACCACTTCCCGGATTCTGAACTCCTCCATGCGACTTCATTACATACACCTCAATCCCCTTCAATTGCAACAAAGTATAACAAAATTATGAAACATAAACACCACAAAACAATGTACAAAACTCAATCATCATTACAATAAACTCAAAAGTAGATAATTCAAGCTTAAAAGTAAATAATTCAAGCTCAAAGGTAACAACTCATGAAAACAAAATCCCACTCATTTAACACCTTATTCCTCCTTGTACGAATTAATTAAATTGGTTGAAGAAAACAAGAAAGAACTACAAATTCGCAGAATTTAATTATTCCTAAAAAATATTCCCAGACCAATGTTTCAGCAATGGCGCAAAGGTTTGGGCTGTAGCGCCACGCGCTAGTGATTAGCACCATGCGACAATGTTTTCGTCTGGCACTGGTCTTTAGTGTTTGGTGGCAGTCCTGTTGCTCCGGCGACAGTCTAGTTTTCTGCTTGAGTCTTCACGACGAGTCTAATTAATCAGTTTAACCAGTTTATTATGACAATAGTCATGTTTTTATTTGAGTCTAAGCACATAGTCCCATGATCTCAAACAAAAGCATATCACTCGCACTCACTATTCAAGCACACACTTAATATGTATGTCACACTTTGACCATGTCTAGAGAGTCTTGTATGCGCGTGTTTTCCGTCATTTTTTTAGGGGTGTAAGTCAGATATTAAACCTCAAATTAAACCATACTTGTTTGAACCTTTACTTGATTCTCAAAAATATGCACCCTATTTTTGCCGCATTTTAAAAAACCAATAAAAGTCAAAGTGAATTTGAGTCAAGTCTTTAAAACAAATAAATAGTTTAAGTTACATCGCTTGGTCAAGAAAGGAAGGGCGATTAATCAAGGACAACACCTTTGTTCAAGTACTACTTTTTTACAAACCAATCAGTTGAAAAAGAAAAGCTAAGAAGAAAATGGCAACTTAAGAAGAAGTCAACAAACTTCCAAAGGATGTGGCTAACATGACTGAATTGATGAAGGCTATGGCCCTTCAAATTAATGACCCTGTGAAGCAACAAAAAATGGATCTCATGCAAGAAAGATTGCACAAACTCTCCAAGGACTATAGATTCCAGGGCATTAGCTCACAAGGTGTCTTAGTGGACAAGGAGCTTCTTCCGCAGAAGTTCAATGCCAATGACATCCCTAGGTTCAGGGCAACAGACAATCCTTATTTCCACCTAGAGCTTTCGAGAGTATAATGAATATTAAGGGGATTGATAGGAAAGTATTTCATTCATTGTTTTCTCTATCTCTTGAAACCATTTGTCAACAATGGTTCTTTTCCCTTGACAAAGAGAAAACCTCTAATTGGGATGCTATTGTAAACGCTTTCATTGATTGATATAAATGTAATATTCAAGTTGAACCTGATCATAGGGAGCTTGAAATACTTAAACAAAAAGAGAATGAGGGTTTTACTTCTTTCTTTAATAAGTGGAGGGAAACTTCCGCTAAGATGATCGAGGTGCCTACTGAAAAAGAGTTTGTGAGGTTATTCATAGTGAATCTCTGGGAAAAGTATTACAAAAATCTCAGGTACCAAAGCAACTTGAATAGTTTCAAGACCGTTTGTGACATTGGACAATATTGAAGACGACCTTGCAAAGCAAAAAGCTGCTAACAATAACTCCAACAGTGGCTGGAAAGGAAAGAAGAACGATAATCCTTCT
The DNA here is from genome assembly GCF_001683475.1 of Chenopodium quinoa. NCBI lineage: Eukaryota > Viridiplantae > Streptophyta > Magnoliopsida > Caryophyllales > Amaranthaceae > Chenopodium > Chenopodium quinoa. Next base: position 122,953 of record NW_018743799.1, read on the forward strand.
TCTTCAAAAATCACCCACTCAAATAATGTTAGCACCTTCAATCTTAATGAAGTCCTCTCCATTAATAATCAAGGACAAAAGAAACCATTTAGGAGAAACTTTACTCCTTTTTGTATGAGTTATGACACTGCATTTGACTGTCTTCATGCAAAAGGTCTTATAACTCCTATTGGACCATTTGGCGATCCACTAGTCGAAAGGAGAACGGCTAATTGGAATCCCAATGCACACTGCAAATACCATCAAGGTAGGGGCCATCTTACTAAGAATTGCTGGAAGCTAAAGAAAGCTATCTAAAACTTAATTGAAAGGAATAAACTTCCAGTGCCTCCTGCAAGCAAGAAGCCAAGTATCAAGAGTGCACCACTTTCTAAATCTTTGGCTATTTCTGATGAAGAAAATTGTGTTAACCCATCATCCCTAATAAAACCAGATGAAGAAATTCATGCCATCGAAGAAGAAGAGGAAATCTTTTTTGATGCCATGAGTGATTGGGCTCCTGATTAACAACCTGCCACTAAAGAAGACGTTTTGATCTTCATAAATACAATGAGGAAAACAATAGACATGTGTAGATAAGTTCTTGAACACATAAAGTTAGAATAAAGTAAACATGTTAATAAAGAGGTAATGCTTATAGAGACTACTTGGAGGATATCGTTTTCTCTCCAAGTAGTTGAAACACCCAAAAGGAGCAATAAAACTCATACTCCAATTGGGACTTCTTATGCAAATATGTTCAAAATGTTCTCCAAGAGTGGAAACAAAAAACCTGTCGAACCGAGACCATTTGAATCACTAAAGAGGACAGACAGATTCTACTTTCCATATCATCAATCAGGTGGACACACTATAGAACATTTTTTTTAAATTCAAGGATTTAATTCAAAAATTGATAGATAATAAAAAGTTGGTCCAAATTCCACAAGATAAAGATGCTACCATCAATGGAGTTTGGGAAAGTGATGACGAGAACGTCTACCTCAAGGATATGGAGGAAACCCCACTCTCCACAATATATCTAGTGGATGATATTTGGGATGAAGAAGATTTACCCATAGACGTTCTCACAAGATTTGGGAGAATGCAACCTCCCATTAACGCACAACAACCTATTACTACTACTCAACAAGTTCCCATACCTATCATAAAAGACAACGATGTTGTCAAACAACTCAAAAAGACTAAGGTCGAGATGAATTTATGGAAACTTCTAGCTACATCCCATCAACATAGGGTAGCAGTATTGGATGCTCTAGCTAAGATAGGAATAGATTCTGAAACCACTCCTAAGGGGTCGGCTAACTTTCTCACGAGTAATCTTCCTAGTCCCATCAACTTGATCACCTTTTCTGACAAGGATCTACCTCTAGAGGGTGACAAACACAATTAAGCCTTAAATCTCACAGTAATCTACAAGAGGATGAATGTCCCAATGACTCTTGTAGATAATGGATCAGCAATTAATGTTTATCCACTTTGAACTACGAGAATGTTAGGAATAAGGGATGAATACTTGTCTCCATCTACACAGGGAATAAGAGCCTATGACAACGCTCGCTTCCAAGCTCTTGGAACCATCACCATGAATGTAACGGCAGGAGTCATAGAATATGCTACAACCTTTCAAGTGGTATACATTAAAGTATCTTTCAACTTGTTGTTGGGACGCCCTTGGCTTCATGACCTCAAGGCTATCCCTTCATCAACAAGTGAAGGCTATAGTTCGAGGAATCCCTATCACAATTGTTTCTTCTCCAATGAGAATTAAGGCCATCGAAAATCCAATCGTAAATGTGGAGCATGATGACAATGATGAAGATTTGTGGGGCTTTAATGAAGAGGTATCCTTAATCAAGGAGGATGAAAGGACCCCTCTTTACTATGACCTCCACTCCAACATGACAGTAAATGCTATCCTCATAAAGCAAGGACACTTTCCTGAAATGACTCTTGGAAAGAAAAAAGAGATAGCAAAGCAAATGGTACTACCTAGCCTTCCTAAATTGGACACTTTTGGAATTGGTTTTGAACCGACTCTAGAAGACCTCAAGCAAGATCAGGAAAAAGCCAATGCACGTAGGAAAGCTCGTACCCAAAAGAAAGCAATACTAATGGACTATTATCCTCTCACCCTCAATGTAAAATTCATGAGAGAGAGGTATCCATGCCATGAATTTCCTGAACGCTTTGTCAAGGATGGGATAAGAGAACCTGTGTTTGAAATCTTCTTAGGTTGCAACTTTCTAGATGATATCCTAACTCATATCCATAAGGAGAAAGCACCTCCATGCTTTGACTTTAATTTCATGGGACTTCTCTTCGGGCACGAGAAGAATGAGCCAACATATATTGAGGATAACTCCTTGCTCATTCAAACGTTACTACAAAGTGATAACTTTGACCCTTCTAAGCTTAGCACTCTAGTAGAGGGATTAGATTAAGGATAGTGAAAGACCGTGAAGGTGACTACTCCTAGTGGAAGAAAAATCTCTATACCAACAGGTGAAGGATCAATGTTCGAAGAGTCGAATGAGTTAGAGTCTTCCCCTATTGAATCTTCTAAGTCTCTAACTATAGCACTTTCCCCCAATTCTGCTGGTTTAGCACCTTATCCTAGAATAGTTAGTAGTCAAGTCCTAGCGTACATATCTTTCTTTGATGTAATGGTATCTGAATTTAATAATATGTCTTCATTCGCTTACTCCTAGTGTCACTCGTTAACCCAAGATGATGAGCAATGTTTAACTAACAATGAAAATGACAAAGAAATAATTAAAGCAATGGAAACACTTGAAAATAGAACACCAGTAATTGAAGACACTAAATCGGTTGATATCTCAAAAGATCCAACCATTAAAAGAGAAGTTAAAATCGAACTAACACTAAATAAAGATGAAAGAACCAATTTAATTAATCTACTAAAAGAGTTTATCAATGTATTCGCTTGGTCATATGAAGATATGCCAGGAATAAATAGAGAAATAGCTCAATACACAATACTACTAATTCTAGGAATGAAACCTGTAAAACAAAAGTTATGTCGAATGAAACCCAACATAGCTCTTAAAATAAAAGAAGAGGTACAAAAACAGATAACTGCAGGTTTTATCAGGATATCCAAATACACTGAACGGGTCGCAAACGTGGTCCCAATTCTAAAGAAGGATGGAAGGGTAAGAATGTGTGACGACTATCGAGATCTAAATAAGGGAAGTCCAAAGGACGACTTCCCTTTACCACACATCGATATTCTAGTAGATAATACAGGAATCACGCACTTCTTGTTTATGGACGGATATGCGGGGTATAAGTAAATTCTCATGGAAGAAGAAGACATGGAGAAGACAACATTCCTATCACCTTGGGGCACTTACTGTTACACAATGATGCCATTCGGGTTGAAAAACGCGGGTGCCACTTACCAACGATCAGCGCCTGCCTTACTCCATAACATGATGTACAAAGAAGTTAAATTCTATGTAGATGACATGATTGTAAAATTAAAGAACCTCCCAAGGCATTTAGTAGCCTTAAGAAAATTCTTCGAAAGGCTAAGAAAATACAACATTAGGTTGAACCCGTCTAAGTGTGCTTTTGGAGTCACCTCAGGAAAACTCTTGGGACACGTCATTAGCTCTAGAGACATAGAGATAAACCCAACCAAGATCAAGGCAATCATGTCAATGCTACCGCCCAAAACCGAAAAGCAAATTCGGGGATTCATTGGCCGGTTGCAATACATAAGTAGGTTCATATCCAAGTTAACAACAATATGTGAACCAATATTCAAGAAGCTCAAGAAGAATATGCCAGAATGGGACGACGAATGCCAAAAAGCCTTTGAAAAGATCAAAGCCTATCTTGCTAATCCTCCTGTATTAGCACCAGTACTCCTCAGAATTCCTTTTAGGTTGTAACTAATAGTCACCAAAGAAACAATGGGGGCTATGCTCGCACAAGAAGTAGAAGGAAAAGAGAATGTCATCTACTATCTAAGTAAAAAGATGCTCGTGTATGAAATATGCTATACACCACTTGAGAAATTGTGCCTCGCATTAGTGTGGGCCACAACCAAATTAAGACATTATATTCTCGTTCACACAATCTTCGTAGTATCTCAGATGGATCCACTTAAGTATCTACACTAAATAGGCGAATATCAAGAAGGATAGTTAACTTAGCCCAATTTGATGTAAGATTTATGCCTCAAAAGGCTATTAAAGGATCCGTGGTCTTGAACTTCTTAGCTGACTTCCTAATAGAAGATTCCACGCCAATACACGAGAATGACTTTCCAGACGAAGATTTGATGGTCACAGAAGATGATACTTGGACTTTATACTTCGACGGAGCCTCAAACCAAAAATGTTGTGGCGTAGGGGTATTATTAGTATCACCTAAAGAAGAACATATTCCAATCTCCATAAAGTTAGATTTCGACGTTACCAACAACGCTGTAGAATACGAAGCATGCGTGGTAGGTCTCAAAATAGCATTGGCATTGGGAGTAAAGAAACTTCGAATATTCGGAGACTCTTCTTTAATCTTCAACCAAATTTCCAAAAGATGGAAAGTGAGGAGTGAAAGCTTGGCCCCTTACCAAGCATACTTGGAAACTCTCACATACCAACTGGAAAAGGTAGAATACACAAATCTACCTAGAGAGGAAAATCAATTTGCTAATGTCTTGGCAAGACTAGCCTCAATGGTTAGAATAATTCCTACAGAAATTGAGCAAATGCCTTTAACAATAGAAAAAGGCATAAATCAGCTTATATTCAAGCTATAGAGAATGAGGAAGTGGTCCAATAGAAAGAAGAAGAAGAAGAACCTTGGTATACGGAAATCCTCAACTATGTCACCAAAGGAGAATATCCACTTTATGCTGACAAAAGAGAAAAATGAGCTTTAAGACTTTTGGCTTCCCAATATGTGCTCATAAATGATGAGTTACACAAAAGGGTACCTAAAGGTCGAGCTCTTATATGTGTAGGAAAAAAGGAAGCCCAAAGGGCTATGAGAATTTTCCATGAAGGAGTATGTGGAACACATGTAAATGGCAAAATCCTAGTCCAAAATATAATGCGCGAAGGGTATTATTGGACTACCATGAATAGGTATTGTCATCAATATGTCAAAATATGCCCTAAATTCCAAATATACGCTAACTTACAACAAATTCCTCGAACTCTCCTCTACACTTACACATCTCCATGGCCATTCTCAACATGGGGAATAGATATTATTGGAAAAATTACTCCCCCAGGAACATGAGGCCATGAATACATCTTAGTAGCATTTGATTACTTCTTTAAATGGGTTGAAGAAGCATCATATGCAAAAATCATTAAAAAAACATTTATCACTCTTTATATAAAGGAACATCATTTGTCGACATGGACATGAAATGATAAGTGATAATGGAACTCACTTTCAAGCAGAATGTGAAGAATTGCTATAAAAGTATGACATTCAACATCATCATTCCTCTCCATACAGACCTCAAGAAAATGGTGCAATTGAGGCAGCTAATATAAATTTAAAGACTATAATTGAGAAAATGACAGAAAACTATAAGGATTGGCCTAACAAACTTCACTTTGCTCTTTGGGGTTATCGCTCGTCAATTTGCTCGTCAACAGGAAATATGACATTTTCCTTAGTCTATGGAATGGATGTCGTACAATCGGTAGGGCTAGAAATACCTTCCCTACGCATCGCGTTGGAAAGTAAACTCGATGAAGTCGAACGAACTAGAGCAAGATATGAGGAGCTAATTCTACTTGATGAAAAGAGACTAGAAGCTCTACATCATACTCAATGCTATTAAACTCGTATGGCTAGACAGTTTAACAAAAAACTCAAGATAAGAAACATCAAAGTAGGAGACTTGGTATTAAAAGCATTAAGGGAAAATGTTTTGGATCCAAGAGGCACATTTAGGCCTAATTAGTCTGGACCATATATTGTCAAAGCAATCCTATCAGAAGGTGCTACAAAACTAACGAATATTAATGGCAATGAATTCTCAAACATGACAAATCTTGACCAACTTAAGAAGTACTACCCTTAATTACTTGAGTAGGATACTCAAGAGAGCTATGTTTGGCCTGATTCCTGAGGAAAAGGATACGTAGGCAACCCTAATAGGGTGCGGCCACTTTAATTTTTACGAATCTCGTATCCCATTTTCGACAAGTCAATACTTAACAAAATTCAAGACATATCAGCGTCGGCCAACAAGCTGTAGTGTCTGGCGAAAAACTGTAGCGCCAGGCAACAACACAGTAGCATCTGACGACAGATTTAAAACTGCAGTACCATTTTTTCTGCGAAAATCTGGCCGGATTTCGGTATATTTCAGAATTTTTTTGACTTCTATACTAAAATAATTTTCAAAAAATAATTCAAGTTGTTTTTATTGCTTTAATAAAATGTAAATGTTGATTTAATTTTAAAAACTGAAATTGCCTTAATAAAACAAAGTAAAAATTACATTACTGATGGAATTTAAATAAAGCTTAAAAATAAATTGACTTGAAAATTAAAATTGTCTAATAAATTGAAAGTAAAGCAATGCTCTAATCTGTCTTCTTTTTCCTAGCCCTCTTCCAATTCTTGTCATCTTCTTCTTCATCATCCATCACTTTTGCTAGCAAGCATCCTTTAGAGGATCTGGATTCAATCTTGGTATGGATAGTTTAGCCATCACACCATGTTTCTTTTCTATCTCCACTTTCTTTTCTGTAGACTCAACTTTCCTTTTCTCTTGTCCTTAGTAGAATTTTTCTTCTTAGGCATAACAGGAGTCTTGAATTCAACCTTTTCACCTAGGCGTTCCTAAAGAGGAGCTTTCTTGTCTCCCAGACGATCCTTCACATTGGTCTTACTTTGAACTTTATTCTTGTCCTTTTTAGATCTACCAACTATCCAGTGCTTCACATCTTTAGACAAAGAAGGAGGAAACTTTTGAGTAACAACTTCCCATAAAGACCTAGCACACCAATAATTATCAAACCTCTCCATGTCTTGTGAATCAGGAAAATCATAAGGGCGACGAAGATCACCAGAAGGAATACTTTGAGCAAGGCCATATTGTCGTTTTACCCTAGAGGGGTAATAAAAGGTCAACTTCGATAAGATAGGAAGACGACAAATAGGTTGTTTATTGACACTAACCATCTTCTTAATTTTCACCAAGGAATGACCCAATTAATGGCAAAATCACAAGATTCAAAAATCTTGCTCCATTCCCAGCGGCCATCTTTATGGAAAAGCGTTTCTTTCTCCTCACAAAGCAATATGGTGTATATTTGTCAACATCGTCAGGAGCACTAACTAATTCTAGCCTCTCCATTAGCCACGGTTGCAAAAATTCAACGCAAATAATTAGTATTACTATACAAAAATATATGTTTTTGATTTCTGTAATTAAAAATATAATTTTTCTACCTGTAATAAAATTGGAGAGCCTCAAAGAGGTGCTTTTGGATTTTTCTTTAATTCATCTAAACTAAGCATAGTTTTTTCAACAATTAATGGCATTAGATTCCTCCCTAATTCAATTTGCTCCATGATAGATATTAAAATTGCTTGACCCTCACGAATGTTACCACTAGTGAGAAGATATTCGCTTAACACGCAAAAGAGGAAAGCCCTCCTCCTATAAACATGAAAAGATTTATAATGTGGTCTGTCAAAATAATGACGTGCAAATTCTTTCAAATTAACTACATTCCCATCAACAATATTTTTTAGATCCCTGTCTTTAAGGTTAAGGAAACGCTCAAAGTTGTTATAATAATATTCATTCACATTAGGAATTACCGCAAGATCTAATGAAGGGAAGCCTAGAATGGCACCAAATTCTTTTGTTAAAGAACTAATTTCATCATAGCCTAGTCTAATGCAATGAGTATCAGGATCCCAATGTTCTAAGGCGGTATGAATAAAATCTATGTCCATATCTACCCCCTTAATACCATAAATACCTCCCAAGTGAAAAAAAGTCAAGTTCTTTCCTCTCCTTAGCGGTCAAAGACCGGAACCACTCACGAGTAAAATCACTAAAACTCTTAGACATGATTGCTTTATGAGAATTAAGCTATAACTATTATTTAATCTGTTTGAAATATACAAAAATTAGCAGATTTGGGGGCTATTTATGCACAAAACTGGTACAATTTGACTTCCAGAATGATTCAGAGAAAACAGGTTTAGCACTAGGCGATAGGAACATCGCCTGGCGACAAAGGCCAGCGTATGGCGATAGAAAGGCAGTGCGACGCCAGCCTCACGCGCTATGAAAACCGTGTTTTTCCGACTATTACTCAATTTTGTACAATGACTTTTGGTTTTGACCTTTTGTTTCAAAGCCTTTTCCACTCAAATCCAACATTACCTCAAACACTTTTTTTTGATTAATTTGAGCTTAATTAATTTTGGGCTTATTTTAGTCAAAGTTTATTTTATTTTATTTTCCTTTTGGGGAGAAAGTCAGATACCCTCCACTGATAAAAAAAATGACAGAAATTTTTGCGCAAAATTAGTCACAATTTTCCACACACTCTTATGCACATAAAATGATAAATAACAAATGTAGATATAAAATAAGCATAAATAAGTAAAATTTTGTATATACAGTGTGTCTAAACATAGAGGTTATGTGGTACAAACCACCAAAGTCCTACAAAGTGAAATAAATAAAAACACAGGTACAACTACGGTGCTGGAGGACGCAGATGGGGAGGAACTCCTAACGTGTCAAAGAACAGTGTAGTCCATGGGGTATGCCCCTCACCAGCTCCAGGCTCATGGAAAGTCAGGATCGACAAATTAGGCCTAGCCCATTCAGGCTCACCCTGGTGCTGAATCGCCAACGGTTGAAGCTGCTGCGGCTGCTGCGACGACGAGCCAACCTCGTACGTCCCACAACCCTCTATAGGAGCCAATGTCACGCCTCCTTGGCGTATCGGCCTAACATGTGCACCCTCAGACGAAGAGCCTGAACCCTCCGATCTCTCGGCAGGAGCCATCTCCGACCGGCCCCCCGGCCCCAAGAAGAAGTACGATGACGTCTCGTGCAAGACGTGGATCTCTCTCTCCTAGCCTCGGGTCTCGTCCGAGTATGTGGCGGAGGAATAGGCTGTCCCTGCAAAAATAAATCAAGTTAGACGTAAAATAGAAAAATAAAACTTGTAATAAGGATAAGACAAATACCTCTGTAGCAGTGTCGTCACGACGACAGGAGGCGCGGTCACTCAATCTCACCAGCTGCTAGCGAAAGGTGACCATACCATCGCCATCCTCGTTACCACCTCGCGAGAAAACTATCAAGAGACAAAGTCAGTAACAATCAAAGATAAATATGTATAAGTAAACAACAAAAATATGACTCACTAAGGTCTGATGCCGAGGTATCGACCGTTCGATGAAGCAATGATCTGGAGGAGCTAGAGGAATCATCTCTTCAACCGAACCATACATCCGATCCCCTGGTAGATGACATATACGGGGGGAGGAACGAACTCTACAGGCGCACCATGGAAAAACAAATCCAAGTAATTAGGATCTACTTGGGGGCCATCTAAAATACAAACACAAAAAATGAGGAATACCTCCACCCCCTCTAGCAAAATAGGTAGTGGAACTAGAAGAGGCAGCAGCATTTCCCCATAACACTTCTCCGCACGGTGTAGACAACCAAATGTGTCTCCCCAAAACCAAACCCAGTGATTAGTACCTCTCACGTGATTTGATTATCGAACGAAGTGAAAGTGTGAAAGGTCTAGTGATGTGGATGATTTTTTTTATTAAAATACCTCTTTTTCTGTTTTTGAAAATATTTCTATTCTTCCTCTGTTTATGAAAAAAATAGCCAGTCCAATTTAATTTGGTCTATGATATGGGTCCAATAATAGTGTATTTGGGTGGGACTTGAAAAGACCTTTCCAACGATAAGTTATAAGCCCAATTCCGATGAATAATGAGGAAGTTATGGACAAAATACTAAACTGGGCCCAAACCGGATTTTACTTGCGGCCCAATGATCTTGTAAAGGGTCCAATGGTTTAATCTTATTCCTAAACTAATTAGAATTAATTAGAAACTTCCATCATTTTATAAATGATATTAATTATCCTTTTGGAAAAGATAAGATCATATAATTTGAAATTGAATAAAAACTTTCCTTTTTTAAGTCCTAATTCGATTCGAATTTAAAGATGTTCAAAGACAATCAGATATTTTTTTTTTTGTGCCTCATAATATTTATCCAAATATTATATTCTTGGATAGATATTGAAATTATCTTTCCAATGATATATTATAATATTAATTCCGAGCTATATCGAAAAAAATATGAAAGGAATACGAAACTCTATCCAAAACTGACACCATTCCACTATTTCGGCCATATCTTTTTATCTACAAAATATTTTTTATCTGATTCTAATTGGGTTGGAAAGTAGACTTCAAGAAATTTCCAACGTCATATTATATGACTTATTTGGACTTCTGAATAAAAAAATATGATAAAAACAAATTCCGCAAAAACTGCTGACCGCCGAATTTTTTTTCCGATTCGAATTCGGATTCTTTTCTTTTTCTTCGACTCTCTTTTTTCCTATAAATAGAGTTCATACCTCCCCTTTTTTCAATCATTAACAACTCACAACCATCATCTCTCTATATTCTCTCCTTAAGCTAGAAGCTTTCTATCTCTCTATTCTTTTTCTAAACCTTACCTTTTAGAAAATTCCTCATACATTAGTTCTAGACACACCTAGCCAAGTTCGAAGTTGCCTTTTCCCTAGACGTGAAAGGTTGATAATTTCTTAGGGTTTGGTCCCAAACCTTATTTCAATTCTTTGATTATATTTACTGTTTTAATACTTTTCCTTGAAGTTAATAACGCGTGTATTTTGTTAATAAGAAAGAGATACGAGGCATCCAAGTAAGTAATTTAATTACTTTATTGATCTTTTGATATAGAAATCATGCTTAGATTATTTTGTTGATTCCAACTATCATGTTAGGATGTTTTATTGATACCTAGTATCATGTTTAGGGTTAACTAATATTTCTGATATTATCTATGATGTTTTCTATTTTTTTTTCTTATATCTTGTTAGTATCATCTTAGAGCTAATTGATCTTTAATATTTAGTGACATGCTAAGGTTTGTTATTAATCATGTTAGTATCATGCCTAGGATCTTTCTATTATTATTATGCTTTATTTTTAACATGATCATGATTATTGTTTTTATAATATATTATTATGTATTTATGTTGCTTGATATATATATATATATATATATATATATATATATATATATATGTATGTGTGTGTGTGTGTATATATATATATATATGTATATATATATATGTATATATATATATATACATACATATATATATATATATATATATATGTTATTGTTATTTCTTGATCACGCTTGTTATGCACGTTTAAAGGGAATTTAGGGTTAACCTATTGATTGCATGTTAGTCAGAAAGCGCACATGAATACGAGAAGAATAAAGTAGAGGCCTATTTTTAGGGCAAGTTTAATCTCTTTTAGGTTGGATTTGTACCTTCATCCCTGAACTTCCAATCATGGTTCCAGATCTATTGAATTTACCGATCTCTTGGATCGTTAAGGGGTGTAACCTTCACCCTATGAACGGTTTACAAGTTCCTAAAACTTGTAGGCGACTCTTTTACTCTAGCTTCCTTCCCTTTGGACGCCACCATGATTAAGTGTATGATCATAGTGGGGCTCAAGTGTGGGATGCTTGAAATATTCCCTACACACGGGCATAAGTCCTCCAATGTGTACCCGTTGGCGATCTACCCGCCAAGGACCTCAATCTGGTCTAGTAAAACATGTGCCGAGGAGGGCGAGCAGGAACGAGAAAAGCCTCTGATGAGTGCTGAATAGCCACTCTCTCAACTAAGTACACTACAGCGTCATTCGTTCCCTGAAAGTACCGACGCTGAGCAGTGTACTGCGCAATAAGAGTAGGAATGTCAAAATCGGCCCACAGCCGAAACTCTAAAGCAGGTTCCTAAAAAACGCATATTCATGAGATGATATCCTACTAAAAGGTGATAAAATACAAGTATTCAAGGAACAAACCGAGAGGATCAACTCTGGAACGCGAGTAGTAGTAGCCTGGTCATTAAGGTGGCCTCCTCAACAGGAAGCAATGGGGAGCTCACAAGGCGAAGGTCTCGCTGGCGCAAGAGACGGGAAATCGTAGAACAAGATCTACAAAGATAAAGAAGTATCAATAAATGCTAATGCAATTCTAGAGATAACTTTAATAAAGGAAATAAAGTATACCTCTACGAGTCTCTAAAACTGGAGAGCGTGATATCCCCCTTTAAATGAGCCATGACAACTGGAAAGTCGTAATTTGACTAGGAAATCCGTGTAGGCCAAGCTAGCCCAATCATACGACCCGACCATGTGAAGGTCGCGAAGAGCAGACGGGTAGTAGAGTAAGACTAGACTACCTCTGTGAGGAGAAAAGGTCCCTGACAACGGGATAAGAGCAAAAATGTGCACCCGCTACTCTGGGGTGGTCGCACCATCCTGGAATGCCACCGCGAGTGTTGACCGGCGGATACAACGAGAGTTGAGATGCGTCCGCTCGGCCTCACTACAATCCTAAATAGTATTAGGGCCCATCAGCTCCAGTACTACTAGAGAATAGACTATGATTTCACTATCGAACGGAAGCGCGACCGAATGAAACTCCAACCCCGAGATGAGACTGAAGTCAGTAGGGGAAATAAAAGGTGTTGGTGGGGTCCCAGAAGAACTCCACCAAAGCTCGAACCACGTAGCGGCTCGGCCCAAAAGAATACAGAGCCTGAGTGGCTTAAAACAATGGAATCTAGCCACAAGACTCCCATAGTCAGCGTAAACCAACGTGATCACGAAAGTAGGTATCGTACAAAGAGCCAATAGTGTCGTTGCCTAAACCATGGCCACGAACTCTCCCACTATGAATTCCACGCCGAACATGCTTTGAGATGTGGAACTTGGGCGCAAAATACAGAGTACACTTGTCCCACTTCAGGAACTCCCCTAGAGAAATGGAGGTCCCTATGCCGGCGTCAACGGGACCGTTCTCCCGGTGAGCCTCCCCGGAGCAAGAGCTAGAGCTGCGTCGTCTAGCCATGCTATATTATGAAAAGTAACAGTAAATTCAGGGTTCTATAGTATCTAAGGTTCGCCTAGCCGCATGATACTATGCTCGTAAAAAACAGAGTACGTAGTACTAAAACATAGCATAATTTCAATACATTTAGAAATAGCATTTTTCAGCAATCAAATAATTTCTTGCAGTACTATGACAAATATTGTGACAAATTGGATAAGAGTGGATAGCAAAAATACAAAGAATGAGCTGCATTGTTCTCACAAACTCAAAAGGCTCAACAATGGCAATTTGCTCATTTCTTCACCAAATTGAGTCAAACAAGTCTTAAAATGTTCCCAAGGTAATATATAAGAATAATCAAGCAATTTTATGGCACAAAATTCAACAAATAAAGCAAATTAAGCAAAGTAAGTTTCGAATTGTCCCAAAAATTCGTGAACAAAACATGCAAAATTTAGCAAAAACCAAAGTGTGTTTGAAGGAAACTTTTATAGATTGGGAAAGTAGATGAAATAAGCTTTGATTTGTAACAAATTGAGCAAATTTGGTTAAGAAACAGAGGAGAACGAACGACGTGAACTTCCGAGCGAAACCGAGCAAATGAACAGCAACATCAGTGAAAATGGAGAAGGAAGGGTTTTCATTTCAAAAACCCGGCTCCAGCGTCAGACGAAAAGATTATTTCCGGGCGCTAAGTCCTATCGCCTGGAAATAGAGCAAAATACTGGCGATAATAGGCTTTGACGCGTGCTGGTGCGGCGACAAGTTGCATCCCCATAAATGATTGTGTGGACCTTATACAACAATTTCGAGTTCCTTTGTACGCTAGTTAGCCCCTATAAGCAATTTCACATGATTTAGGAATCCACTCGATTACAATCGCAATAAGTGATCGACCTGACAAATGATCGTCTCACTTAACTTAAAGCGCCTAAGTATTGGCTCATCGCAAGCACCAAAGTAATGGTTCACATAGAAGCACAAGCGCTAAGGTACCGGCTCATTCAAAAAATGCGCCGAGGTACTGGCACAACAATAATTTCAGCGAAGCCAATGCACATCAAATATTCAAGCAAAGCACTAAGGATCAACAAGCGGTGGTCTTCGATAATTTTTCTCGGAATGTTATCATTACAACATTGAAGATAGCTACAAGTAGTGGTCTTCAACGATGTCCCGAAGCAGAGAGGAGATTGTCTATAGCCTTGTCGTGGCAAGGTACAGCCACAACATTGAAGATAGCTACAAGAAGCGGTCTTCGACAATGTCCCGAAGCAGAGAGGAGATTGTCTATAGCGGCAAGGCGCAGCAGTGGCGAGGCACTGCCACATTCCTTGAATATGACGAGGCATGGTCACCTTAGACGATGTTCCTGAGGCACTGTGGAGGATTGTAGCAAGCAAATGAAGATAGCGAGGCACTGTTACCTTCAAATGGCGTTCACGAGGCACTATGAAGTTCGTCACCAACAATAATACAACAAATCGATTACTTCAGAGACATGTGCTCGCGGTGCAAGATACGCGTTTCTTAACTTTTTTATCTATTTAACTAATGCTAGTTTGCATGTATCGGCGTTACAAGAATGATTTAGGATCGCAAAACGTTCTAAATCATTCCCCGTCCCTATTGTTACTTTAACTTTTGTTTTCGAAACTTGCGTTTCTCCAAACTCAGTCAAAGTGGGGGCTTCTGTAGACGTTTCTCCAAACTCAGTCAAAGTAGGGGCTTCTGTAGACACCCAAATGTGTCTCCCCAAAACAAAACCTAGTGATGAATACCGTTAACGTTATTTTATTATCGAACGAAATGAAAGTGTGAAAAGTCTAGTGATGTGGTTGTTTTATTAAAATATCTTTTTTTCTGTTTTTGAAAATATTTCTTCTTACACTCTATTTATGAAAATATCCAATCCAATTTAGCTTAGTCCATGATAAGGTTCTAATAATAGTGTAGTTAGATCGGGATCGAAAAATGTTTTCCAACGATATATTATAAGCCCAATTTTGATGAATAATGAGGAAGTTTGGGCCTGAAATGAATTTTATATGTTTCCCAATGATCTAGAGGAGGGCCTATTAATTATTATTCTTAAAGTTATTAGGATTGATTTCAGTCTTCTAGAATAACCTAGAAGGTTCTTTTAAATTCAAATGGGATTAGGATTGATAATTATATTTTAAAGTGTTTTATTTGGAACAAAATAAGTGTTTTATGATAAATCTGATCTGAAAGCTGTTTAACTTGGAATTTGCTTGTTAATCATATTAAGAAGAAGATTCCGCGTGCAAAGCATGTTTTATTTTTTACTCAGCGCAAGACGACAAGTCTGTCGCCTAGCGCTAACAAATATCGCCTGGCGCTAAGCCTGTTGTCAGGCGCTAACTCCTGTCATTCACGACATGAGGTATTTTATTCCGAATAGGACTTGATTTCTTTTTGGACTATTTTTTCTATAAATAGGGGTTGTATCTCCCCGTTTTTATTCATTCACAATTATCAATCTCTATTCTTTCTCTCTCTCTCTCTCTCTAAAAGCTAGAAGCTTTCTCTCTCTATTCTTTTTCTAAACCTTCCCTCATACAAAATTCCACATACATTAGTTCTAGACACACCTAACAAGCTTGAAGTTTCCTTCACCCTAGACGTGAAAGGTTGACAATTTATGAGGGTTTGGTCCAAAATCCCTATTCAATTATTTAATTTAATTGTTTAATTTATTATTTTCCTTGAAGTTACAAACGAGTGTATTTTGTTATTAGAAAGAGATATGAGGCATCCTAGTAAGTAATTTAATTCTTATTATTTTGATATAGATATCATGCTTTGATTATTTTAATTCCTAGTATCATGTTAGGATGTTTTATTGCTTCCTAGTATCATGTTTACGGTAATAACTAAGATTTCTAATATCATGTTTGTTTCTATGATGCTTCCTATTTATTTCTTCTATCATGTTAGTGTCATGTTAGGAATAAAGCTTTGATTTTTAATGTTAAGTGACATGCTAGGGTTTGTTATTAATCTTGTTAGTATCATGCCTAGGATCTTGCTAATTTTATTATGCTTTATTGAGATTTTTATTATGATGGTGATTGTGATTATTATGTTGCTTGATGTATATTATTGTTATTACTTGATCACATCTTTTATGCATGTTTAAAGGGAATTTGTACTTGTAATCACGCTTAATTAGATAATAATAATCTTGTTTAGGCTAATAGGATTATAATTCCAATGATCGCCAATAATAGATCTATTTGTGCATTAATATTCAACCAACATAGATAAAACAGGTTTAGGGTTAACCTATTGATTGTATGTTAGTTAGAAAGCGCACATGAAGACGAGAAGAATAAAGTATAGGCCTTTTTTTAGGGCAGGTTCAATCTCTTTTGGGTTGGATTTGTACATTCATTCCCGAATATCCAGTCATTGTTCCAGACCACTATGGAGTTAGCGATCTCATGGATCGTGAAGGAGTGTAACCTTCACCCTGTGAACGGTTTACAAGTTCCTAAAACTTGTTGGCGACTCTTTTACTCTAGCATCCTTCCCTTTGGACACCACCATGCTTAAGTGTATGATCACAGTGAGGCTCAAGTGTGGGATGCTAAAAATATTCCCTACAATAGGTATAGTAGTATAAATTGAGGATATGTGGGCTATGGGAGAATTTGATGTTATTGTTTAAATTTTCTGAAGTAGGCTAATCAATAAATCAAAAAAATTATATGACATCTACAAAAACTCAAATTCAATATATACGTAACATATTGAATTGCCGATTTTTTTTTTTTTGGAAAGTAAGATCGTCGAGTAAGCTATACTAAGAAACATTTCCCACTTCCATCCACAAGAACGCTCCAATAAAATTTAATAGTGGAAGCTATGGTTTTAATGGGAGGAGTGAGGGGAGACAAAAAGAGATTGGGATGGTACGTGATGGGCTTGATGTAATTGACTATGTTATTTTTAATAGATAAAATATTAAATCAATCCATTAATAAAAAGCTATTCCACATCTACAAATACTAATTTAATTTATACATAACTTATTAAATCAAATTATGTAACCCTTCCTATTAACTACGTTCTGGAATATTTATTTCAAATTCTTAATGGTTAGTTAACTCCTAATGTATAGGAATATGCTCTACTAAGTATTAGTTTGTGTTAGTGGTGTCGTAATAGGTTGTCATACACATGTCAAAAATAAATTCCTTACTAATAGGCGGTCGCCACATCTACAAAAAATAATACCTAACTAAACCTCTTAATTATGTAGTAAGGTAAATCAAGGTTGATGCCACAGAGAAGGTAGCATTAATATTGGGTTGCTATAAATTATAATTAACTAGTTGAGTCAAATTCAGATAGAATTGAAATTATTATACTACTAAAGCAATAAAAATAAATAATAAAAACATCTAGAATTAATTATCTATTATATATGTAGCAAAAAATTATGCTCACAAGAAAAACTAACAAAAAATCAACATGTATAGGAAAAATAACAAAAAATAACAAAGTATCTATTACATATGTAGCAAAAAATAAACTATGAAAAAATTATGTAGCAAAAATAAGGAAAAATATAAAAATTAGCCCTAAAAGTCTATTAAACCTAGGAAAATAAAAAGAGAAGAAAAACATATTCTCACAAGAAAAATAACAAGAAAAATTGTTAGTCTCCTTTGAGGACACATTATCACAAACATGATCATAACCATCCTTCAAATGGGGATAAGTGGGGAATGAAGGAGGAGGTAAAAATGGAAAAGACATGACAATATCGGGTTTTATTGCTAAAGGGACATGAGACTCATCGACAATAGAATTAACAAACAAGGACTCGTCAATCACCCCAATCTCAAGTGTACTTTCCTCTATAGGACTTTCAACCAAAGGTTATACATCCTTTAAAAGAATTATAACATGCATGCCTTTCTTAATTTTATCACCATCCCAATAATTCTTATTTCTAATCCACCCCTCATTATCATCATAAATATAATGAAGTGGTCTTTCATCACACAAAGAATCATCATCATATGTAGAGGGACAATAAGAACAATGAGAAGGGCTTGTACTCTATGTAGGAATAGATAGATTATCTAAGATGGGTCTACTAGGTAAATACATCTCTCGCTCATTGGTTTCCTTAGCCAACCCCTCCATTAACTCCCAACAATGTTCAGGTAATTGGGCCAAAAACCATCCAATACACAATAATTCTATCATTGTCCTAGTTTCTTCATTGAATCCCTCATAAAACACTAGGCACATATCCCATTGTTCAGTTCCATTATTAAAACCAACAAAATCACCTAGTCTATTATAATACCTCCAAAACGCGTCATGTTCAAATTGAGGAAAATAAAAATATATCCACAGATAAAAAAATACAAAAATTAAATAATAATATACAATTTAGTCCCACCAAAATAAAATTTAACTATATAAAGCTATACTGTCTCCCCGATACTGGCGTCAAAATTGATAGGCAGTCGCACACCTAAAAAAATAATACCTAACTAAATCTCCATATTATGTAGTAGGGTAAGTCAGGGTCAATTCCACAAAGAAGGTAGCATTAATATTGAGTTGTTATAAATTATAATTAACTAGTCGACTCAAATAAAAATAGTGTTAAAATTATTATACTACTAAAGCAAGAAAAAAAAAAAAAACATCTAAAATTAAGTATCACCACTAGCATAATCAATACATGAAAAATTCTTACCCCAATAAATTAATTATATGTTCATAAGAAAAAGTAATCCCAAGATAATACCAAAGGTCTATCTCGAGTTATCAATGGCTTCCCTATTCATAATCAAGCCTATTCTCATGGAATCATGAAAATTAGAGACATTAAGCACATTACTCTAACTTCCTAATCATTCATTCAACTATTCTCATGATGAAATTCAAACCCCTAATTGACCTATTCAAATCCATTAAAACCCAACTCTTGCTGTGATTAAAACAAAGGAATAATCACAATACTAAATATCTCTAATCTTGTATTAACATAAGCACAATCTATAAAGCATGAACAATATAAGAATTAATTGAGAATTTAAAAGAATAGATCAAGCATCAATCATGGCAAGGGTTCAACTTAACTCTAGAATAATAATCTAATCTTACATAATAAAAGAAATAAACATAAAGAAAGAGAAAAAGAAAATATAATACATGAATTAATAAAATAAAACTAGAGAGAAAACTAGGGTTCTAAAGTAATTGGGGATAGGGTTATGAAATTATAAATCCAAGGAGTATTAATAATAAATCTAGGAGTTTAAATAGAATTAGGAAACTAATCCGGGATATATCGTCCAAGAATTTTCCACACACGGGCATGCCTCTCATTGCTACACACGTAACTCTTTTTAATACGATCATAAACTTGGTTTCCAGAGCTTTGTTTGAGGCATGTAATATATCGTTGGAAAGCTCTTGAATTTTAATTTCTATTTCAATTTGAATCACTCCAATATCATTTGTAGACCAAAAGTTATGATCGAAATAGTAGAGGGGACACATATTTCGTCAAGTCTTTCATCAACGTCTTGGCTTCTTTTTATCCTTATTTTCTGTCGAACACACAATTTGAGATCCTTGAGCGACATAGCTTCATATACCGTTATTATTATACTCAAAATTACCCAACCATTATCCATTTGCATCTAAATTACCTTAAAATCATCAAAACACACAAATGGAGAGTAATAGAGCAATTGAGTGTAAATAAGCACCTAAAATGTGTACAAATTAGGACTTGTCACTTAAAAAACCAACTAAAAATGGAGTAGGGTAAGTAGAGGGTCACTAACATTTTCAGAATTGCCAATCATAGGTAAGCTTGTAAAAATAAGATCTTTCTATTCAAACTCTTATTAACAATAATTAATCATACAATTGATCATTAGGTTGCAAGATTAATATTAAAACACTATTAATTAGAGAAATCAATAATAAAAATATCAATCAAGGTTCATAATATAAATATTGATCTCCAAACCCTAGAAATAAACAACTCTACCATGAAATAAACAATTAAAACTAAATCTAATAGAAAAAGCATAAAAAAAAATAAGAAATAAAATTACCTCAAATTAAAGTAACATACTCAATGACATCCATGGAAGAATTCATGGAGTTGTCTATGAAAAACTAGGGCTAGACAGAAAACTAAAAACAAACATTGAAAAACAAGAAAGGTGTAAAAAGCATAAAGAAAATAATAATCCCTTGGAGTATTTAAATTATCCTAAAACTCATCTAAAGATAATTAAAGAAAAGAAATAAGAATATATAAATTACATAAGTTGCAACACTATAGGACGATACAAGGTCACGTGGCAGGAATAAAATCGATAGAATCGAGGGACGAGTGAAGAATGTGTAGTGACAAAGACTCATGGGCTGCTTTGGCTGCTCGCCAAAACCCGTGAGCGCAGGCACAAGCTATAGCTGGTAGTAGCTGCGTCATGCTTCGAGTGGGGGCAGGATAGACCTGCAAACTACACAGCTCGGATTTAAAGGGTGTAACTTCTGATTTATAATGCTTCTTAGGGCGTGTGACCTATCATTGGAAAGCCCGTCAAGTCTTATTTTTAACGCAATTTAAATCACATCGGTCTAATCTATAGAATTCGAGTGATGATCAAAAGAGTGAGCAAAGGTCTGTTTTGACACTTTGTAAACCATCATTTTTCTTCGTTTTAAACTCAAATTCATTTCAGAAAGATGCATAGCGACCCTTGTAAATGCTATTTTCATTCCTCATACACATAATAATCAAAACCGACATCCACGAACATGGGATCTTGATTAATAAACTCAAATCAACGGTGTCCATCTAAATATCATTCGAATCAACTTCAAACACTTTGAAAGCTTCCAAGTGTTTATGAAATCAACTGAAACATTAAGAAAAACACAAATGAGGTGTAATATGAGTACAAAACAAAAAAATTCTGCATTTACGACCTAAAAAGCGACAAAAGACCCTTAAAGCAACTATAAAACCGGCATAAACGCGTGCCTATACATCCTATATAATCGTGATTCATCCAGTCATAATAGTAGTGGGTTAGTTCATTGGGTTTATTTTAGCATGATCAATGACCGTAGAATCATGTTCCTTACTTATGTCTTAGTTAATTTTCTATATATGTTGTTATGTACAACTTGTATTTTTTAGTTTATTGAATATATAAACTATCTTTTTCCGTTTTTTCATCTCTCTCATTATACTATCAACACTACGATCGTCAAGTATATCTTGCCTTGTATTATATCTCCCGCTCCACTGGTAGGAGTAGATGGAGCCCTTCTAAAAAATCCATAATGGAGACAATGGTTTTAGAGGGAGGATAGATGAGAAAAATGATGGTTTTTATTAATATTATTGAATAAATAATAAATACCTATTTCGCTACCATACTATTAACAAATTACAAAAACCAAGAATAAATAGATTAAAAAAAAAGTGAATTTATTTATTACTCATTCTATCTTTTTAATTTTCCCTATTTTCATTTTTTTTTGGTTCAAATTTAAAAAGCTTTTGCCATAAATTATTGTTAATCTAGCAAAACGAGATAATATGATCGTGTGAAATCTTATTACAATCATCTCATTGTATATGTCATTGCTATAACATTTTATAATTTTACATGTATATAGAAATTGAGATATAAATGTTTTAAAGCAGGTTTTGGAGACCGTGAAAAATCAAATTGGCAAAAAAAATAAGGATAGAGAAAATGGTAACAAATTGAAGATCATTTACTAAATTTAAATTATTTTTACAAATCCAAACTTTTTTGAACTAATTTGAACTTATTTTTATTAGACCTTTTTTTTCGCGCTAGGTTGGATTTTTTTTTATTAAACATGCACTTCATTTGTTTTTTTTTTTTTTTTTTTTTTTATAAAGTGTTGTATTTACCAAATGTGGCCGCTGTTTTAAGTGCTACACTTTATTTTGGCAAACTTCTAGAATGTAGGCATATCGCATAACTAATTTAACAAAGTAATGTAACTAACAGTAATAGGTAGTTAAACAAGTAAGGGTCGATCCGAAGAGTGAGATGAAGGAATAACTTATCAAAATGACTAAAGTTATTGCCAAGCATATGACCAAATCAATAAAAAATAATTATAAGCTAATTATTCATAAGTGTATCGCAAACCTAACAAAGATAATACATAACAAGACCTCCTAATTATGTAGTAGGGTAAGTTAGGATCGATCCCACATAGAGAAGGTTGTTTAACAATTAAATTTTACCAATGACAAAACTAAACAAGAGATAGAATGATCGATGGATCAAATAATTACGACTAATGAAATAAAAAATACGAATCAAGTAATAATTAAAACATATAGAATTAAGTATCAACACTAGCATAATTAATACAAGACAAATTTCTACCCCAACCAATTAATCTCGTGGAATCATGCATATTAGAACATTAAGTGGCGTCCATACATTACTCTAACCTCAGAATAATCCATTTAACTATTCTCATGATGAACTTAAAACCCTTAATTAATCTATTCAAATCCATTTAAATCCAATTCTTGTTGCGATTAAAAGAAAGCAACAATAACAAAACTAATTATCTTTAATCTAATATTGGAATAAGCACAATCAATTAAGCTAGGAGTTAAGATAGAATTAGGTAACTAATCCTCTAATAAAATGCTCTTATTCGTTCAGGAATGGACGTGTTTCTCCAAAACATGGCCGTGCCTTAGTTCAATCGTACATACATGGGCATGCCGGCATGAGGCGCATCCGTGTCTCGCTGCTGCACGTGTAGCTCGTCTTAAAATGGTCATAACTTGAGATCTAGAACTTTTTTTGATACATCATTGAAAAGTCTTGAAGTCTTCTTTCCAATACAATTTTAATCACCTCAATATCATTTGTAAAGCTAAAATTATAATCAAAGTAGTGGACAGGACTCATATTCGTCAAGTATTTCATTAACGCTTTTGCTTCTTTCTATCCTTATTTCCTCTCAAAGACATGATTTGAGATCCTTGAGGGATATAGCTTCATAATCCATGAATATTATACTCAAGATTAGCCAACTACAATCCATTTGCGTCTAAATCGCCTAAATTCATCAAAACACACAAACGGATAGTAGTAGAGCATAACTCAAGCAAATAATATAAAAATACATCTTATAACTCTAAATATATAAGCAATTGAGTGTAAGTGTCTATAAATTAGAACCTATCAAACTCCCCTACACTGAAGCTTTACTCATCCTCGAGTAAACAAATCAAAACTAATCTACAAAGCAATAAATCCTAATGTCGTATAAATTGAATCACGATTGCATTTGACATAAGAAACAAGCCCTTTAAACCCCTAGGCTATCTACCCTAGGGGACGAGTATGGTCTCGTGAATGTTTTCTGAAGGCATACCCATAAAGCCAAATGAAAACATCCCAACCAATTTGTTTCAACTAAGTGATTAATTTAAAAACCAAAATCATTTTATTCAAAAATCAATCTATGTACCACAAATCATAAGAATGGATGAACAATAAACCGTAGCACCCTTCAATAGCAAATAAATCTTATTGCTTCCTTTCTTCAAGTTTGAACCTTTCCCAAGGATGCTAAACCATATTAGCTCATACCTCATTACAATTGGACAACCTCCATCAAGGCTTGCACAAAATCTTTCCATCCACCGTTAAAATGACCAATTTGCAAGGAAATCAAGAGGAATTTTCACTACTACAAAATAGCCAATATAGAATGCCTTAAATAGACAATATAGGACTCCTTAGAGGTGTTCTTCAACTAGGGTGCCTTATAAAGTTTTTAAGACGCCTTTTGGAGGCGTTTTATATCCAATAAAATATAGCACACTTATCTTAGATAAGCGTTTCCAATGCTATGTGCCAAATAGTTAGAAAAAAAGCAAAAGGAAACGCTTACCTTATGATAGGCGTTCTATATGCCCATAAGAAAAGGACGCCTATCTCAAATACTAGTTCCCTTTTCATTTCCTTTTTTTCAAAAAAAAAAAATTAAAAACGATTGAAATTATACAGAATCATTAATTTCAAATTCCAGAAATACTGGTATTTTGGAATACCGAAAGTAGATAGATCTTATGCATGAAAACTAACTCTTTATTAATTTTGATCGAGAATTTACAAAATGACTAATAAATTAAGATATCAATTCATAATAATATATACATAACAACAAAAAATGAAATCTGGTACAAAATTTATGTATTATAATGAAATTCATAGCTTCAATTTAGAATATAATGCTAAAAACAATCTCCAATTTCTAAAATTATCCCAGAGGCCAGTTGATATGACAGAATCAATTAATGTTGTATCAAGCTACTTTGTTTCAAATCCATATTATTTAAGTCTCTGTAAAAACAAAAGTGTATTAGGTTTCAAAGAGGTTTAGCTAAACATGCACACAAATTCAGTAAATTTAAAAGAAAAAAATTGATTGTTTTTTTTTTTATAAAAGAACAATAGTATAATTATAAAAATTCCATATCCATTTCATACACAATTCATATAAAACAAAATTTGAATTCCCATTATCCTAAGAATCCTATTGATCTGGTAGAAGAATATAATAAAAACCGATGAAATAATTATTACCCTTTAAATTATAAAAACAAGAACTAATAAAATCTCATATCCCAAATTAAGTTAGTATTGCTCAAAAAAAGTGTTGATTACCTCCGTATCTTTCGAAATTCGAATTTAAAATGCTCTTGCTAAGTAAGACGATACAATCTAAACATCCTACTGTGGTAGCTATGCAACGAAGGTGATGGAGTTCTACGGTTGTGGTAGTGGCAATGATGGCGTTGATGTTGGTGCTAGCGGTGCTTAGGTTTCTCCGACAAATCATTATAAGATGAGAACAATCTGATTATGATGAGATTCATGGGAACCGTTTTCCATGGAGAAAGAAATTCGAGGGTTTTGATTTGGGTTTAAAGAACCTCATGGGTTCGGAAATGGTTTCGAATTGAAACTCGAATGAAAAGGGAGAAAATGAATTAATTGGAAGGTGGAGAGAGGAAGTAATAGAGAAACAAAAACCTCTGCATTTTATTGGAGAAGGAAGAAAGCATAGAGGATCTAAGAATGAAGACAAGTAAAGATCCATGGAAGAAGAGGAGTTGTAGAGAAAATGGAGAAAGAGGCGGTAGAAGCTAATAAACGGGCACTAGGAAGTTAGGAGAATTAGGTTTTTACTAGTGGGGTGGTTGAAATAAAATATTTACTGACAAATCAAGGGGAACTGTTAACATAGAACACCGTTCTGTAATGTAAATCCATATTTTATTTTATTTATATTTTAATTATGGTAAACAAAATTAAACTGTTCTTACTTAGGGCGTTTTATTTGATTCAACTTATAAAGTTGTTCTCTATCAAAGGCGTTTTATTTACTTCTAGAGAACGCCTATACAACTTAACAGTTTTGTTTCATGTGTTATTTTTTCTACTTTTTGTGGTAGTGTTTTAAACGTAAGCTTGGGTAATAAGGTGATAGAGATGTAGATTTGGGAATATGGTGCTTAAAATCAATAATAAAAAAAAAAAATTCATACATAATACATTGTATGTGATATACATGAAATCAAGAAATATCAACTATGAGATTACAAACAACAAATTACCAACAATGAACACATTTCTCTTCCTTATCAACTCCAATGATTCAACAATAACATTCGCCCTTCCTTATTTTCTCTTCATTTTCAACACTTAATGACTTTTTCAATTTTTTTTTTCTTTTTCATTTGATATTTTTCATTTTTTTTCATCACATCTTTATTCACTTTTTCTTTTCTCTTGTTTTTCTTCTTTTCTTTTCTTTTTCATACCACCTTCCTTCAAATAGCTTATCATACAAATCATTATGAATTAGCAAGTGGTCAAGAAAGAAATAAAGCTCAAAGGGGCTAGCTATCAAGAAAAAAAATATATATTGAAAAATTTCTAAAGATGACTCTAAAAGCTCTAAATAATAATAATATGCCTCAATCATATTTCCCAAATATTTCGGTAATCGATATTAAGAATCTAAAATGCAAGTTCCAATTAGGCGATCAGGAGGATAAACAAATTAAGTCTTATGAGGTTCATGGCCCTCAAATATGTACTTATCGCACAAGAGGAAAGTAAAACCATCTTACTACAAACAAATGTCATAAAAAATAATTATGCTATTTATTGAATTATTCAAGCCAATGCCAATCAATTAATGAAAAATATTGGAAAATAATACCTAACTAGACCTCCAACTTATGTTGTAGAGTAAGTCAGGGTCAATCCTACAGAGAGAAGGTTGTTTAACAATCAACTTTTACCAATGACAAAACTAAACAAGAGATAGAATGATAGATGGATTAAATAACTACGACTATTGAATTAATAAATACAAATCAAATAATGATTAAAACATCTAGAATTAAGTATCACCACTAGCATAATCAATACAATACAAATTCCTACCCTAATAAGAAATTAATTATGTTCACAAGGAAAATTAATCCTTCAATTGTACCAGAGGTCTCTCTCGAGTTATCAATGACTTCTCTAATATTAATCAAGCCTACTCTTGTAGAATCATGTAAATAGAGACATTAAGCACATTACTCTAACTTTCTAATTTAATAATCCATACAATTATTCTCATGATGAACTTCAAACCCTTAATTAAACTATTCAAATCCGCAACTCTCGTTCCAATCAAAACAATGGAAATAATAACAATACTAATTAATTCTAATCTAGAAAGTATTGGGATAGACACAATCAAACAATATCAAAAATTAATTGGGAATTTAAAAGAATAGTACAAGTATCAATCATGGCTAAGGTTCAACCTTACCCTAGAATAACAATCTACTCAAACATAATAAAAAAAAAAATAACCATAAAAGAAGGAGAAGAAGAAAATATAATACTTGAATTGATGAATTAAATATAACTAGAGAGAAAACTAGGGTTCTAAACTAAGGGGTAATGGAATAATAAAATAATAAAGCCCAAGAGTATCTATAATAAATCTAGGAGTTAAGATAAAATTAGGAAACTAATCTGCTAATAATTGTAGACACCCATTTGTGTCTCCTCAAAACCAAACCCGGTGATGAGTACCTTTCACGTCGAATCATAATCGAATGAAGTGAAAGTGTGGAAAGTCTAGTGTTGCGGATAGTTTTAATTTCTTTTCTCTTCTCTCTGTTTTTGAAAATTTATTTTAAGAAAACAGCCAATCCAGTTTGGTTGGTCCATGATATGGGTCCAATGATAGTGTAGTTGGATGGGACTTGACAAGACCTTTCCAACGATATATTATAAGTCCAATTCCGATGAATATTGAGGAAATTATGGTCAATTTACTAAACTGGACCCGGTTTGAGCCTTATATGTGGCTCAATGATCTAGAGGAGGGCCTAATATGATTTATGATTCCTAATGCAAATAGGAATGGTTTTAGTCTTCTAGATTCTTCTAGAAGGTTCTTTTTATTCCTAATTCAATTAGCATTGATAAATTGACTTTTGTTGACTTTTCAGAGTTTTAATTAAAATCAAATAGCATTTTCGAGGAAAATATATGATTTTATCCTCCAGTACGGCAAACTTATCTGATTTTCAAAAACGCGTTAAAAACAGGCTTGGCGCCTGACTCCAGGCATTGGCGCCTGGCGCTAGTGTTGGTGCCTGGCACTAGTTAGCCAGGGTTTGCGTCAGCTCTGTTTTTTGTGCGTCAGACTCTGTTTTGTTAATTTTATCTTTGTGGCTGATTTTCTCTATAAATAACGTATTAAAAACTCCGTTTTCATTCACCAGTTATCATCAACAATCATTTTTAATTAGCATTCGCCTACAATCAGTTTTCATTCAATTAATCCTCTCATTCTCTTAACATCCATCTTTCTTTCTTTCTTTCTTTCTCTAAACTTTGTTTTCACATACAAAATTCCGCATTCGCAAGATCTAGAAACACCTAGCCATATTCGAAATTGCCTTCGCCCTAGGCGTGAAAGGTTTAATTTCTGAGGGTTTGGTCCCAAATCTCTCTTTCAATTATTTAATTCAATTGTTTTGATTATTATTTTCCTTGAAGTTACTAACGTGTGTATTTTGTTATTAGAAAGAGGTACGAAGCATCAAAGTAAGTGGATTAATGGTTTTAATTGATGTTATGATGTAGAAATCATGTTTAAATTGTTGTTATGATATTCCTAGTATCATGTCTAGGGTATTTTTAATATTAAATATGATTGCTATGATGCCTTTTATTCTCTTCCTAATACTTATGATTGTTAGTATCATGTTAGGGCTAAAGATTTGATTTTTAATGCTTAGTGACATGCTAGGGTTTGTTATTAACCTTGTTTGTATCATGCCTAGGATCTTGCTATTATTATGCTTTAATATTAACATGAACATGATTATGATTATAATTGTTATAATTTATGATGATTATGAATATTATTATTATTATTATTATTATTATTATTATTTTAATGATGATTATTATTATTCATGTTTATTCTAATGATTGATTATTTATTATGATGCTTATTTATTTATTTCTTGATCACACCTTTTATGTATGTTTAAAGGGAATTTTGGTACTTGTAAACACGCTTAATAAGATAATTAATAATCTTGTTAGGGTTAATATGATTATAATTCAAGTGATCACCAATAATAGTTTGTTTGTGCATTAAATTCAACCAATATAGATAAACAGGTTTAGAGTTAATTCTAATGATTGCATGTTAATTAAAAAGCGCACATGAATACGATCAGAATAAAGTAGAGGCCTATTATTAGGGCAGGTTCAATCTCTTTTAGGTTGGATTTGTACCTTCATCCCAGAACCCTTATTTGGTTCTAGACCTTATGGAGTTGACGATCTCCTGGATTGTTAAGGGGTGTAACCTTCATCCTATGAATGGTTTACAAGTTCCTAAAACTTGTTGGTGACTATTTTGCTCTATCTTCTTCCCTTTTGGACGCCACCGTACTTTAGTGTATGATCACAGTGGGGTTCAAGCTAGGGGTTTAATGCTTGAAATATTCCCTACAATAATATTCTCTCATTCGTCCAAGCATGAATGTGCTTCTCAAAGGCATGGGCGTGCCTTAGTTCAATCTTCCATACATGGGTGTGCTAGCATGAGGCACATACGTGTGTCGCTGTTACACATGTAGCTTAACTTAAAACGGTCATAACTTGAGATCCAAAGCTTTGTTTGAGGCGTGTAACATATCGTTGGAAAGCTCTTGAAGTCTTATTTTCAATGCAATTTAATCACTTCAATATCATTTGTAAAGAAAAAGTTACAATCAAAGTAGTGGAAGGGACTTATATTCATCATGTCTTTAATTTCATCAACACATTTGCTTCTTTCTATCCTTATTTCATCTTGAAGACATGATTTGAGATCCTTGAGCAAAATAGCTTTGTACTTCATGATTATTATACTCAAGATTAGCCAACCATAATTCATTTTCATCTAAATCACCCGAAGTTCATTAAAGCACACAAACGAAGAGTAGTAGAGAACAACCTAAGAAATTAAAATAATGTAAAAATAAACCTTAGACCCCTAATCTATAAGCAGCAATTGAGTATAGATATACATTTAAAAGGTGTGCAAATAGGACCTATCAATTATTAACTAAAGGAATAAATGCAAGGAATCTAAATAATATGAGAATTAGTATACAAGATTAAGCTTTACCTTGAACATAAGCAATGTAATGGTAGTTCTAGCCCGAATATAAAAATCAATCGACAAAAACAATATCAGTGGTTTCTTCCGGTTTACCAATCGACGGCCTCCCAAATTATCTATCATGTAATCAAACAAATAACGGACGTTAAACTCAAATTTAACTTCCTAACTATTTTAGGGAATTTTTATACTCAATTGTGAGCCCCACTATGTTCATGATTTAAGGCATGGTGGCGCTCCCAGGGAAAGAAGCTAGAGATAAAAGTGTTTCCTACAAGTTATATGAACTTGTAAATCGTTTACGGGTGTGAAGGCTACACCCTATGCATCACGATCATAGAGATCGCTAACTCCATAGTGGTCTGGAACCATGACTAGATATTTGGGAATGAAGGTACAAATCCAACCTTAAAAGAGATTGAACCTGCCCTAAATCGACCTCAATTTAATTCTTTTTATATTATTCATGCGGTTTTTGATCAACATACATATATCAAATTAACCCTAAGAATATTTAATCTATGTTGGTTGATTATTAATGCTTGATTATTAATCCACAATCAAATCTATTATTATATTGGTTAACAATTCAATTAAAATGATATTAACATAAATTCGAATTATTAATTATCTTATTAGGCGTGATTTCAAGTACAAATTCTCTTTAAAAACTGCAAAAAGTTGATAATCAGACAATAACAATAAATCATGAATTATCAAGCAACATATAATTGACACAACAATTATTATAACATCATTATTAAAACATCTTTAGCAAGATCCTAGGCATGATCTAAACAGATTAATAACAATCCTAGCATGTCACTAATAAAAATCATAATCAAAGCATTATCCTTATTATGATACTGTTAATTAAAATCAACATCCTAATCATGATACTAGAAATTAAAATAACATACTGTTATGATATTAATTAAAATAATATTCTAAACATGATTTTTACTGCAAAATCAAAGAATAAAAGATAATAGATTTACTCACTTTGATGCATTTACTTTCTTGCTATTAAAACAATACACACCTTAGTAAACTTCAAGAAAGTTTAAATCAATAAAGTAAATAAATGAAATAATAATTGAAATACAGATATGGGACTAAACCCTCACAAATGTCAACCTTTCACGTCCAGGTTGACGAGACGTTGAGGTTGGCCAAGAGTATTCAAATCTCGCATAGGAGTTATTGTGTTTGATTGGAAGGAGTATCAAGGATGTTTGGGGTGTGATTAGGCTAAGGCTAATAATATGGGATTAAGAGAGAGAGAGAAGGGTGATTAAGAAGATGAGAGGTGATGATGATGATTGCTAGTGATTAAAAATAGGATGAAACAACCTCTATTTATAAGGAAAAAAGAGGGTCAAAGGATAATAAAAAGAACATATAGGAATTAAGAAATTTTCATAGCAGCGCGATAGGAGAGTCGCGGCGCGACAAATCCTATCGTGGCGCATTGGATAACAATTTTTGTTTTTATCATAACTTTTGATTCGGAAATTGAAATAAGATAAATCATATATCATTGGAAAGCTACGGAAGTCTACAATCCAACCCAACAAGAATAAAATTGATATCTTTTGTAGAAATTAAGATATGATGGAAAAAGTGGGACAATGTCAGTTGAGGGTTTTCAAAAGAAAAGTTTTATTCAATCTCAATATCTTTGATCTTTATCTTTTTGGAAAGGATAGATTAGAACCTTCCAGAGGACTCCAAAAGTTCATAATGAATCATAATTTGTTTAGGATTGGGAATATGATATTTAGACTCTCAGATAATCATTGGGTCGCACATAAGGTGGACTTAACTCCGTTTTGGGCTCGGTTTAGTATTTTGGCCATAGCTTATTCGTTTTAAGTCGGTTTTTGGATTATAATATATCGTTGGAAAGGTTTTTTTAAACCCAATCCAAATAAGAATTAATTGGACTAAAATAATGGACCAAAATAATGTGGTATAATTTGGACGTTTTTATGAATTGGACATGAAAAGAATGATTTTGGATCAGAAGAACGAAATGAATGATCTTTTATTGAAACATTTTTTTTTGACAAAGGATACAAACAGATTACATAGTAATACTAAAACAAATAAAATTAACCGCTACTTCCCCCGATATTTGGTGAGCTCGATGAACACGCTGACGATCCGCCTTATGCACACAACAATACCGAAAGGTTGAGCCAAGTTGTTGAATCTTGCGGATGAGCCAAAGATAAGCCACGTTACCTCGCCCATCCCCCCGAAGAAGAGTAACAAGATTATAGGAATCCGTAAAAACTATAATAAAATGAAACAGTTGATCAAATGCCCATCGTAGCCCGTACAAGCACGCCAAAGCCTTCGCAGGTAACGGAGAAGTACAAACCCCAAAGTTACTTCCTCCAATAATTCGATCATCCAATGGGTCATCATTATCCAAGCACCAACCCATCCCAGAATGTTGAGAGTCTTGGAACCAAGCTCCGTTGGAAGTCCGGCCAAGCTGAGCTATATAAAACCCTAGTGGAATAGAGGGTCCTACATCGCCACCTACAACATTAGGGGGAGAAGCAGCATCCGCTGAGGAAACAAAGACCAAATGAGTGTCTATGACCTCTGCAAACTGAGAATCAAAGGTCCTTGAAGCAGAAGCATGCCTAAAGATCCTGGAATTCCTGCATAACCACAAACTCCAAAGTGTACCGACAAAGGTACCTAAGAGAGAACTGGAAGGACCATCCTAACTAATAAAAAGTTAGATATAATCTTGGATCCAATCTGAGAGAGAAAGGTCTCCATCAAATTCTGAGCGGATACCGAGGCACCCACCCCTCCATACTGAGCGTGCATTAAAACACATTCAAAAGAGATGCTATAAATCCTCTGGTTTTGACTGACAGAGGTCACAAGACACATCTGGAACCGGAACTCCTCTACGATGGAGTTCCACCTTAACTGCTAGAGCCCGATGCAGCAGTTTCCATAGGAACAACTTCCATTTAGGTTGTAACTGGAGGGCCTAAAGAACTTTCCAAAATGAATCTGAAGAAGACAGAGTGGAAGCTATAGGAAGTTGTTGTTGAAGCATTGCATAGCCAGTTTTCACCGAGTACCTTAGCTTCCCGACGGTACGCGCCCAATAGCGGAAGTCTTCCTGAGTCGTGTCAGGGGCCTCTAATGCAAGGATTGTTGAGGCATCTGAAGGCACAAATCAATCGTGAACTTTATCAGTATCCCATCCCGTTAAATCAGGGTGGATGAAAAAACTAACGAAAAGAGCATCAACGTTAGTTACTGTAATCCCGGGTTTAAACTCTGGAATGCAGTCGTTTATCCATTTAGCCGACCCAACTAGAGTAGACCGACCATTACAAATTTTCCAGTTACAGCCCTGCTTAAGCAGGGTATCCGCCTTAAGTAACCCTCGTAGACTATACGAATGACGACCAGAAAAGGTAGACCCACTGTGCGGGTTGTTGGAAAGAAAGGTCGTACGAGCACCAAAAGCTTTAGAAACTAGTAGCCGCGGGTTGGAAAAGAGTCTCCAAACCTGTTTCATGAGCAGCGCTTTGTTTAAGGATGACAAGCAGTGGATGCCCAACCCGCCCAGGCCACGAGGAAGATGCATGGTATCCTTATTAACCCAATGCATACCTTTAGAATCAGAATGCGCCCAGAAGAAACGCATAATTAAGGAATCAATTTTCCCAGTAATAGAGACCGGTAACTCATAGCAAGCGAGAACATGGGACGCCATTGCAACTAGGATAGAGGTAATGAAAATCAACTTCTGCGTTTGTGAAAGACGGATATTATTCAAACTACTAATTCTTCCACATATTTTAGCGATGATGAATTGGAAGAGGTCTTTCTTCTTGCCGACGAAATCGATTGGAGCCCCCAAGTGATGATCGAACGCCTGAACATGCTTCATTTGGAATATCAATTTGAACTTTGTCTGCGAAGAGGCCCATATATTCGAGCTAAACTTGATCAAGGACTTCGACAAGTTTAGTTCTTTTCCCGAAATCTTAGTAAACCTTTGAATGATCTGCATGATATTAGAACAAGAAGCAGACGTTGCACAAAAGAAGATAAGAGCGTCATCCGCAAAGAATAAATGCGAGATAAAGAGGCTAGATCTAGACAACTTAATTCCTTGAAAAAGCTTTAGATCTTGACCCAAATGCAACATATGGGAGAAAATATCCATGCAGAATAGGAAAAGAAATGGAGAAATAGGATCACCCTAACGAAGGCCACATTGCGGCTTAAAGGTCTCCGAGGTAGTACCATTGATCAAAGATATGTAAGTAACCGTAGCTAGGCATTATTGGATCATCTACAACCAACGAGCTGGGAACCCATGGGCTTTAAGGACCTGTAGAAGAAAATTCCAGTGAACTCTGTCATAAGCTTTGCTCATATCAATTTTGATCGACGCAAGCCAATTAGTGCCCGTTTTAGAAGAGTTGATTTTCTCCATTAACTCATGACTGAGCAAAATATTATCCGTCATAACGCGACCTTAAACAAAGGCGTGCTTGGAGTCTGAGATTAGAACAGGGACATACTGGCGCAATCTGGCCACCAAGCACTTAGATGCGCACTTGTACACCGTGTTACACAGGCTAATAGGACGTAAATGCCCCATCTCTGTTGGGTTACTAATCTTCAAAATCATAACCAGGAGCGTCTGATTCCATTCTTTCAAGAGAAAACCCGTTTGAAAGATACTTTGAATGCCCGAAACAACTGAATCTCCAACAACGTTCCAATGTGTTTTGAAAAATTCAACTGTCATTCTGTCAGGCCTATGAGACTTACAATTCCCTAAAGAAAACATGGCAATTCGAATCTCAGAAGCAGTGAAGGGACGTTCCAAATTAGCGATTTGAGAAGAGTTGAACCGAGGAAGGTCCAACTCCTGCAGAACGGTATCAATTTCCGGATCAAAAAGAGGCACGTTATCAGTTTTGAAAGTCTTCTTAAGAGCTTGCACTACTACATGCTGAACATCCGTATGCCCATGTTGGAGAACACCCAGGTCATCAAGTAACGAGCTAATCTCATTTTTCTTCTGACGACACTTGACCTTGGAGAAAAGAAGTTTAGACGGGCAATCACCTTTTAGTATCCAGTTTTTCTTGCAACGTTGTCTCCAAAATTGAAGTTGCAATAAGATACTCTCCTTTGAGGTAACAATACTTGACAAGTAGAGAGAGGCATCATTGATCGAGTGAATTAGCTCACCCTCATTAGAAAGCTCCTTTGAAAAAAAATTCCAGTCTACACCCCAAAATTTCTTATTATTGAGACACCAATTCCTAACTAGAGACTTGACATGTTGCAGATTCTTTGAGAGAATGAACATTGGTGAGCCAGAGGTGTGTCTTTGCCAAGTAGTAAGGACAAAGTCATGTATGTCCTGGCAATCCAGGAACCAGTTGTCCAATTGATAAGGACGATTTGATCGTTGCGTAAACAGGAAATCATCAAAGAAAATAGCAGCTTGATCGGAGATAAGAATCGGTTGATTGATTAACCGACTTTCTGGAAAGTTTTGAAACCAATCAGAGGTCATGTAAGCCCTGTCCAGCCGCTGCAAAATGAGTTGGTCAGCATCTCTATTATTCGTCCAAGTATAAGCCGGACCTTTAAAAGGGGTAGCAAATAAACAAGATTTAAGTCTAAAATCAATAAAGGAATCCCAACCTTGAATGACATTAGACCCTCCCAATCTATCATAATGGTGCTCTATTTGATTAATATCTCCAATAATCAAACAATTAGGAGCAATTGCAAGTAAGTCAAGAATTAAACTCCAAACCTGAGGTCTATCTTCTACGACAGGAGCACCATAAACAAACATTACGCATTTACTATTTCCATTAGAAATGTTAGAAATATGGTTAAGGAATAAGGAAACTTTACGAGACTTTTCAACTTTTTACCTAAAATTATTTGTAACTCAAAATATAACACTTAGAATAAATGGGAGAAAGTATATTAAAAGTATATTTCTGACTTATTGTCTTAATAATCTTCTTTTTTTTTTTTTTTTTTTTTGAGGAAACTTAGTAGTCTTATTTAGTTTTACAGAGTATTTCATAAACATGTAGAAATTTTTTATCCTCGATTTCGCATTACGAGTCTAGTTATATTACACCATTACTTATAAGGCCACATGGGCACATGGGAGTACGGTATAATATATTATATCCAAATATTATATGGTTGGATAGATCTTGAAATTTTCTTTCCAATAATATATTATAATATCAATTCCGAGTTATAACTGAAAAGATATGAATAAAATGTCAAACTCTATTCAAAACTGACACCGTCTCACTATTTAGGACATATCTTTTATTCTATAAAATATTTTAATCTGATTATAATTGGGTTAGAAAGTAAACTTCAAGAGATTTCCAACTATATATTATTCATCTTATTTAGATTTTGGATCAAAAGATATGATAAAAACAAAAACCGTAAAAACTGTTGTCTATCGCAAGAGTTTTACCCGATTCGAATTCTTATCTTTTCTTGATTTTTCGACCCTTATATTTTTTTCTCTATAAATAGAGATCATATCACCCATTTTCCAATCATCAAAAATCTTGATAAAAAATAATTCTCTTCTCCCTCTTTAGCTTAAACACTAGCCTCCCTATTCTTCCATTATTACTTCCCTTAGGCACTCCAAGGAGTCCATACAATACCCAAAGTTCTATAATTAAACCAAGGCGTGTAAGGTATAATTGATTGAGGGTTTGGACGAAATCAAATCTACCTTTATTTAATTTAATTTTCAATTTGATTTATTTTTATTGAAGTTATTAACAGTTTATTCATGATGTAGCAATTCAAGGAAATGCGGAAAGTGAGTAGTTAATCATTTAATTACTCTTATTTTTATTCTTGTTGCTAGCATCATGATTAGGTTATTTTATTATTAATTTGACTAACGATATTATGGTTAAATTGTTTCCAATATTAATGTTTATTATATTATTTTTATGATCACCATATTGCATGTTTAAAGGGAATATGTAATTGAAAATCACGCCTAATAAGATAATTTGGACGACCGGTTTAGGTTCCTTTTTAATCTTATTGTTTAATCAAGTGGTCACGGTATTTTAGAATTATATGTTGCATTAATATTCAACCAATTTAGCGTAATAATAGTTTGGAGCGAATTGAATATTTTGTTTGTATGCCTTTGAGATAGCAGGAATCATTTTTCACTATAAGAATCGAGTAGAGGCCAATACGGGCGAATGTGACTCCATGGCTCACTTCGTACCATCATCCCCGATCCTCCTTTCGTGGTTCCGAACCATACGGAGTTAGTAATCTCATGGATTATGGATGGGGTGTAACCTTCACGGGTCAATCAATGTTGCCTATCGTTGTCCCTTATCGTGGTTGCCTTTTTATGATCCGTGAACGGTTTACAAGTTCCTTAAAAACTTGTTGGCGGCTCCCTACTTTCCTTGTCCCTAATCGTGTCCCTAACTGTATGTCAATTCCCACTTCCCATGAGTGCCAAGCATATTCACAACATGCTTTTACGTAGGCGCACTTCGAACGACGCCTATAGCTTCCCATCGTGGACGAAAGGCTCTGGCAATTTATAGCATGTGAAGTTTTCCCCTTCTTTAATGTACTGGCCGTTGAGAGTGAAGGGGTGTGGATCCATGGCCATTTCCGTCTTCATGGTTCGAGCATTATTGCGAGCCTTCATTTTCAGGAGAGCTTGTTTCATGTCTTCTTTTGTTGGCTTGAATCCCAAGCCAAAGGTATCCTTTTAGGTGCACCAAGATGGCCCCAAAGTTCAGCCATTTTGTTTTTGAGTCTGAAGGTTATTCCAGGGAAAGGCCCTTGCTTCATAATAATGGCATTAACATTAGTTTTCAAATAAGGATCAAAGTTAAGGTGAAACTTCTCCTCTTCTTCGATCATGAGAACATCATCTAACGAAAATCCCTAGAGATCTTCATCTTCCTCGTCATGTTCGACATAGACGATGGGAGTATCAATAACTTGAATGCTCATGGGGGAGGCATCAATGGTGATTGGAATCCCTCCAACTATAGCTTTCACCTTTTGGTGCAACGACGATGGGATCGCCTTTAGTTCATGAAGCCAAGGATGACCTAACAGCAGATTGAAAGAAGCCTTGATGTCCACTACCTAAAACTTGGTGCGACGTTCAATGGCTCTAGTAGTTATATTTAGCATGATAGTACCCACGGCTTGACGGCGAGTATTATTGTAAGCACGAATCCCTTGAGTAGAGGGGATCAATTCTTCATCTTTTATGCCCAACTTCGTTGCAGTGCGGAGTGAGCATACATTGATTGCGGAGCCATTATCATCCAGGCTCATGAGAACATTCATCTGCCTACACACCACAATGAGGTGTAAGGCCTTGTTATGTTGGTCCCCTTTCGGGGGCAGATCCTTGTCAGAGAAGGAAATCAGATTATTGGTACTTGGCAATTCTGTAGTGAGAAAGTAGACCATTCCTTGAGGAGTCATATCATTATCAACTCTTATTTTCACCAGAACATTCATCACAGCCTTTCGATGCTCGTGGGAGGTGGCCAAAAGCTTCCATACATTCATTTCCACCTTAGTCTTTTGTAATTTTTTGATCACATCGTTGTCCGCAGGGTCGATGGGATCAACTATTGGTTGTGATTGCGGTGGAGGTGGAGGTGGACTAGGATGTTGCAACCATCCGTTTTTAGTGAGAACCTTAACCTCAAGGTCTCCCCAAACATCTTCACTAATGCCAAGAGATGAACATGCTTTATCTTGAGATAGACGTCTTCATCGTCACTATCCCAAATTCTATTCACTTCTTCACAGTTTGAAATAAATACAACTTCTGGTAGAGCTTCATTCATAGGTTGAATAAGTATTGACGGACCAAAGGAGACTTCATCTTCCATGATAGCCAAAGCAACAGAGAGTGGACCAGTTTAAATATTGGGCTTCTTGCCCCCTAGAGGGACAGGAAGTTGATTGGCATTAATAAGGTCTTAGATTACATCCTTCAACCTCCAACACTTTTCAGTAGTATGACCTTTGCCTTGATGAAACTTGCAATGAGCATTGGGTTCATAGCTAGCAGTTCTCTGGTCAAGGTTCTAGAAAGGGTCCAATTGGCATAATCAGTCCTTGACTATGCAACCAATCAAAAGCAGCATCGTAGCTCATTCCCAAAGGCGTGTAAACCCTCCCTTGCCTTTAGAATTTCTAAGTGGGAACATTAAGAGCTAACACATCATTGACATTGACATTGACGTTGTTGGTAGCATTATTGGGCTTGGAAGACGAAGAAGAAGGAGTGTCATTCTTCTTGTTTTTCCAAGTGTTGTTGTTGTTGCTACCAGCAGTCTTCATTAGTTCATCTTCGATATTGATCCCAATATCGTACACAACTTCGAAAGTATTCAAAGACAGAAACTTCAAGTGCTGCTTGTACTTATGAGTTAGATTTGCAATAAATAGGCAAACCATCTTTTTCTCACTACTACAAAATTGGCCAAAGAGACCCGTCCTAATGAGCCAAAGAGACTGCCTTAGAGGCGGTCTCTAGCGCAGCGGTCTCTTTGGCAAAGAGACTGCTTTTTAGAAGCGCTCTCTAGAATGAGAAAGCCGAGACCGCCTCTTACTGATAAGCGGTCCCATTTTTGAGAAAATTGAGATTACCTTTATAAGAAAAGCGGTCTCTGTTTTCAGAAAACTAGGGCCGCCTATCTTAATTAGGCAGTCTCTTTTTGATAGAATTGAGACCGTTTTTTTAAGCTAACGGGTCTATATGATTTCATTTTAAATAAAAAAAAATTAGCTTATTTATTTTTATAATAACAATTCATTAATATTAACCTATTTAATTTGATTTAATTTTTCCATTATTAGATACGGAGTTAAAAAAAACAATTCTTTTATTTCATAAACCTCAAATATTACGTACATAGTACATATATCAATGAAAATTCAATACATAAAAATAAAAATTCTGGAAATGACGAATTGAAACTTTAAAGATCTTCAATTATAAGTTCCTTCTCTTCAAACTTGAAACTTGAGAGATCATTACCTACAATGACAAATAAAGACATGTAAAAAATTATAAAAAAAGGAGATATTATTATCTAGAAAAAAAAATCAGAACAATTATAACAAAATTGAAAAAGAAAAAAGCAAAAATTTAATAAGAGATGTAAAATAAAATTCGTTTACAATTAAAGAAAAAAAAAGAGAAATTGTTCAATTTTACTAATGTAATACCAGATCTGAAATAAAATTCGTTTAATATGATGATTGAACAGAAAATCAAAGCAAGAAAAAAAAAAACTAATTACAAAAACAAGCTACAAAACAATTTGTCACGAAAATCTCAAAAAGATTTTTTTAAATAAAATATACCAAAACTTAAATCTAAAGAATTGAAATTGAAATTGAAATTGAAATAGAAAATCAAATACAAACTTAATAATAACGAAAAAATATAAGATTTGACTGCATATAAAAGTGATCGATAATAACG
Source organism: Chenopodium quinoa (assembly GCF_001683475.1). Taxonomy (NCBI): domain Eukaryota; kingdom Viridiplantae; phylum Streptophyta; class Magnoliopsida; order Caryophyllales; family Amaranthaceae; genus Chenopodium; species Chenopodium quinoa. The sequence goes on from NW_018743799.1 coordinate 163,500, forward strand.
AAAACTTCTAGATCTGACTATATGAAAGAAGTAAGCAAAAACATGTAAAGAACCAAATAAAAGGGAATGAAAAAAACCTCCAAACGAAATTTGAAACACATATCAGATTCAGATTTCATACAAAAATGGCGAAAAAGTTATTAAAATGAATTCATTAACATGCAAAATAAAGAAACAACCTTTTATCATGACTACACGAAAAACCAAAAAAAAATTTGAACGGAAAAAATGAAGTTAAAAAGCAATTATTCAGATTTTTCATTAGCGAAAAATAATAAAAACTCACCTTGGTGATAGATGTATAACTTCTTGAAATTGGGAAAGACATGAAGGAAATTAAGAAGTAGAGGATAAAATTTGTAGTTCTTGCTGTGCGAGATTCTCTTTAGAATCCAAAAAAAAAAATGAGACAAAGTTGAGAGGAGGGAGAAGAGAGAGAAAGAAAAAAAATGGGGGTGAGAGGTTGAAGAGGCGGTGGACAAGAGAGAGGAAATGATGAAGAGTTCTAGGGTTATGGGCTTTTAAGGCTGCCTACGTGGAAAAATCATTTCAAGAGCCCGGTTATTTAGATCGACGGGTCTCTCTAATTTCTCAATTAAAATAATAAATTCGAGAGACCGGTTATTTTAAATCACGGGTTTCTTGGATATTACTTGAGACCTGTCATTTTAAATCACAGGTTATTTTAAATCATGTCATGACAGGTCCCTCTATATTCTTCGATTTTCTAAAAAAAATCCAAGAGACCTATTTTCTTAAACAACGGGTCACTTTGATATGTCGAGAGACCTGTCGCCTATGATAATGGGTCTCTCCTCTAAAAGAGACCCGTTATGCACTTAACCAGTCTCTTATGTTGGGTCTCTTTGGCCAATTTTGTAGTAGTGTCTCCTTAGGAGGATCCACCAAGAGTGCAGTTGTTTCTCTCCAACTGCTAAGATAAGTAGTGAAGCCTTCATTCTCCTTCTATTTGAGAATGGAGAGTTCACGTTCAGAAGTCTTAGCTTGGATGTTACACTTGTAAAGGTTCATGAAGCTTTCAGTAACATCCTCCCAAGTCGCAACATGTTTGGATTCCAGATAGTAGAACCACTGTTGACAGGCATGCTCTCAAGAAAGAGGGAACACATTAGGGAAAAGTTTCACATCTAATCCCTTAAGAGCCATGGTCACATAAAAAGCCTTCAAGTAGAACAACGGATTATCGGTAGGCTTTAACTTGGGAATGTCGGCTGTGGAAAACGTTTTGGGAAGTTTGTCCCTTATGGACGAAGAGGTGACAGGTTGCTCCACATAGGTGAACTCTTTAAAGATCTTACTCATCTGTTCTTTGATCATGTCCATTGCACCGGCAATGACATTTTTTTTATTGTCTTGCTCTACCGTGTTGACAATGGTGGTGAGTGTTTGTATCATGTTAGACAACATCTCAATGTTCCTGTTAATGTTCTCAATATCTTCCTTAGTAGCCATTGGTTGAAAGTAGACTGGAGACGGACTTTGTGGATATGATTGCGATGGTTTCCTTGTATGCCTCTTTGGTATAAGAGGTTGTTGAGGTATTGACTCAAACCGTAACAATCTACCCCTGCTTCTTGACCAATTGCTGTGACATCGAAACAAACACACCTTTAATGACTAGACTTAACCTTGACCCATCCGGAAAAGAAAAGGCCAATTTTTTTTCGAAATTTTCTTTAATATTCTAAAAAAAGTATGGGAGGATACCATCCGACTTACTCCGAACAAAAAAAAAAAAAAAAAAAAAAAACGACACAAGACCATCCTAAAGTACGGTCGTAAACTGGTGCACGACTAAAGTAAAAGTGTGTGAACTTGACACGATATGTGAGTGATTAAGTGAGGTTATGGACACGTGTTATGACCGTACAGCTAGACATGACATCTAACCAGACATACGAACCACATAAGCACGCACAAAGACCAAAAAAAAGGCTGACTGAACAAACATCCTGGGCACCGTGTCACTGTGTTGCCTGTCGTGACACGGTACAGTGCACCGTCAGACGAGACATTGCACACCGTGGCGCGCCAGGCCTGCCGTGACACGGTGCACAATTTCAGGCCTAAATTTGCGTAATTTCCAGGTTTTATCAATTTTAAGTTCGTACTAATTACTATGTGGAAATAAAAACCCTCGGTCATAGGTTAAACAAAATGAGCAAACACATGTGGGTTAGCACCAAATAAACAATGTAGCATTTAGTCACGATGATGTAAAAAAGAGCTCACAACCTAAGGTTAAGATCTATGTTCAACTATTAGTCAAGATTTGGGTGTCAAAAGAGTACCATGGTTAAGAGTTTGGATGCGTTAGCAAGGAAGCCTCCCTTGAGGGTGTATGCCAACGGGAGGCTCCGCAAGTTCGTGATGAAATCAAACTCGACTCCATGGTTTGAGTGGATTTAATAAATGGATGAACCCTTATTGCCATGACCGTTTTTGGGTTGATAGAGCTTAAATCCCCCGAGGATAAGACGTATGTAGAACACACACATTTTTTCAGAAAAACAAAGGAAGTTGACTATGAGAAGTGAAAATAAGCCACTGGACGGATTTAAAGACTGCCGTGACACGGCACCATCTTCCGTGGCGCGGAAGTCAGAAAATATGAATGGGGCCCTATTTTCCTTCGTTCGCAATCAAGTTATTCAATTTTTTCCTACAGGGCAGACATAAATGCGACGTTAAAACGTCTATGCTTATGCAAAAATGCCAAATTAATCACAGGAATAATTTTCAAGAATCTTTCAAGTCTCATCCACTCATCTTTAATTAAATACTGATCACTAAAATCGATAAATATCCAAGAAAATCCTCCCCAGTGGAGTCACCAAATTGTAGGCGTCGTTCGAAGTGCTCCTACGTTAAAGCATGTGGTGAATTTGCTTGGCACTCATAGAAAGTAGGAATTGACATTATGATTAGGGACAAGAAAAGTAGGGAGCCGCCAACAAGTTTTTAAGGAACTTGTAAACCGTTCACGGATCATTTAAGGAAACCACGAATAAAGGGACAACGATAGGCAACAACGATTGACCCGTGAAGGTTACACCCCATTCATAATCCATGAGATTACTAACTCCATTTGGTTCATAACCACGAAAGGAGGATCCGGGATGATGGTACGAAGTGAGTCATGGAGTCACATTTTCCCGTTTTTGCCTATAGTGAAAAGTGATTCCTTCGATCTCAAAGGCATACAAACAAAATATTCAATTTTCTCCAAACTATAATTATGCTAAATTGGTTGAATATTAATGCAAAACATAATTCTAAAAAATTTGTAATCACTTGATTTAACAACAAGATTAAAAAGGAACCTAAACCGGTCGTCCAAATTATCCTAAGCGTGACTTTCAATTACATATTCCCATTAACATGCAATATGGTGATCAATAAATATAATAGAATAAACATTAATATTAGAAGCAATTTAACAATAAATCCAACAATATAAAATCGTTAGAAAAATAATAGAAATAAAAGGAACATAATTCTTACTTTGATTCTGTTTGCTTGCAACTATAAAATAATAAACGATTTAGTAACTTCAAGGAAAATTAATTAAACAATAATTAAATTAAATTAAATAGAGTTGATTTGGGGAAAAACCCTCAAAAAGTTCTACCTTTCACGCCTTGGTTTAAGGACAGAACCTCGAGTTTAGACTAGAGCATAGAAGAGAAAAAAAGAGAGTTAATTGATGCCTCGTACATCAGAAATGAGGTGGTATTTATAGAGAAAATGAGTAGAGGGAACACACGGAACCTTAAAAAGATAAAAACCCTAAAAAAAATAACACCCCGACACGGTGTCAGGTACCGTCACACGGGGGAATGTCCCGTGACACGGGGGAAAATTGTATGACGCGGGAAATAATTAGGTCACGGGAGATAAAACACATGAAGGGTTTACGCAGGAACACGGAGCTGCCCCGTGGCACAGCACTGGCACCTTGTCACGGGAATGCACACCGTGGCGCGACATTGAGCCCCGTGACGCGGAGCCTTTAGCCATGACGCGGGAAACTCTGCGTCCGTTTTTCCATCTAAATACATTCTAGCCCTAGGTACGGCCTCTACTAGCTCTACCTTTTTCACAATTTCATCACCAAACAATATATGCAATGTGATACCTAAAACTAACTTAGTTGATTTTATTTACACGCATTAATCACGTAGGAACTACATTGCAAAGTCGTTATTCTTTATTTAATTCAAATTCGTGAAAAGAACAAAATAAACAAGATTCGCCTTGGCTGAAGTGATTAACCAACAATTAATTATTCAATTCTATTCTTATTTAGTGCAAGATACTATGTGGAATTAATTAATTAGAAATCCTTTTAAAGTGATCAAACAACACTAATTAATTAATTAAAGTTGTTTTAAACAGTAAAATAAAGGTGATTGATCTAAGTGCTTGGAAATTTGCCACTTCTCTTTGCTAGATCTTCGTTTAGAACACTTATAGACTTTTTCTTGTTTGGGAACCTCCACCGTATTAACAAATAATAAAGGGGGCGAGTGTTTAGGACAAGAGGTATTGGTAGCACACAAGTTCACGAAGTTTCTGCCAGAGTTTTAGGTTAATTTCTATCTGTACGAGCCTCGTATTAAGCCCCTATTTATAAGGAATGGGTACGATTAGGGTTTTGAACACTCTGCCGCAGTAGGTGTCGCGCACATCTTAATAGGTTACGCGCGACAGCCGAGCGCAAGTGGATAAGTTGCGCTGCTTTAGGCAGTGTAACTGATTGTCTTGCGCACGGTATTATGGTAAGATTCCCAACCCCCATCAAAAAGGATAACAATATCACAGGTCTCCTGAGGATTACCCCAAAGAGCATGGCCCATAGACTAGCAAGAGAACCTAGGGGGAAAACTAATATAACAATCTAATAATTCCCAGGCCTTTCTACTTCTGTTACACCAATCACAGCAAGCTCTAAAATCGATAAAGCAGAGTAGACCGCCGATCAAAACCACACATTATTCCTGGTTAATCAGATGGCCCAACAAATACCGAAGAAATGATTTAACGCAGACCAATTCTTTGTTGTATCATAATCGGAAATAAGACCCGAGAACCATATAGGAAAAGCATGAGGACAACCAGGAAGGAGTAGCGAATCTATTGGACAGGAATGCCACATTTGACAAGAGAAATAATAATCCCGAAATAAGTGTTCCACCGACTCAGAGGCATCGTGGCACAACACACACACTGAATCAATGGGAATTCCCTTTTGTCCCAGTAACTCTGCTGTAGGAAGAGCATTATGTAATATTTTCCAAGTTAACATTTTCCACTTCGGAAGCACCGGTAAACCTCATAACTTTTTTCACCACGCAGGCAAAATTGAAGAGCAAGGCAAGGGAGCAAACCATCCGGGTATATTTCCAGTAAACAAAGTCATCAATATTTTGTAACGGGCGTTTCAAACTAAGAATTATTGAAGCAACCGAATTGGGGAGCAGTTGTCTAACCCGAGATGCATCCCAATCACCAGAGTCTGGAAGTAATAACTCAGAAACCATCGAATGATGATCCTGCTCAGGGATACAGTCCTTAAAAATAACCTGAACACTAGGCACCTAGCAATCTTGCAGAATACTTACATTCTCACCCGAGCCTACCTTCCAAACTAACCCCTTGGATAAAGCTGAATCTCCCTCTGCCAGACCACGACTTCCCCAAGAAGGTTGCGGACAAGTAATAGTAGGATTAGAGGAAAATAAAGAAGGATACTTAGCTGAAGAACTCGAGAAGCTAACAATTGAGGATTGAATCTCAGACGTTAAGCCTGATTAGCCAACAAAGCCAGATTAAAGGAACAAAGTTGACGAATACCTAAACCCCCTAAGCCTTTAGGGAGATGCACCACCGCAGAAGAGGCCAAGGTCAAACCCTTGGAATCTTTGTTGGTTCTCCACCAGAATCGAGTAAGAAGCAATCCACCCGATCACAAATAGTAGAAGGGATCTTGAAAAGTGAAAGAACATGATTAAAAGTGGCTACCAACACATAATTAATAATAACCAACTTGGTAGCAGCTGACAAGTGGAGAGACGCAAACGAAGACAATCGTTGGGCCACCTTGTCAACAACAAAAATAATAATTTAAATCAAACATCATTTACTCAATATGTGATTGTCATTCTATTTTTTTTACAACAGCAAACAACATGTGATTGTCATGCATTCCTGAAGTAATATTTGGGAAATACATACATGTAAAATCACTAAAGTTTAGAATTAGCAATAATTCTATAGTGCTGGTTTGAAATAACTACCGCATTACTGCATGTATCATCTGCCTTAAATAAAATATTAGTCATTTTAAGTTGCTCTCTAACACAGTTTCAAATTTCCCTTATCCTCTACATTCTGTAAACTGAAAAATAAATTTTATTTAACTAACCAAATTAAAATAAGCATGCAGTCAAATTAATTACTTATGATGCTAGTTGAATTAATCTAGTACAGCCTAAAACAACATTGAATATATGTTTCAGGGAATATCACTTCATTGTAAAAATCATTTCTCATTGGCAGAGCAAGAAAACTCAATTAACACCAGGATATATACAATACCTGCTTGAAGAACGAAATTTATTGCTTAAAGAGGTAATATAATTACTTCTGCCTGTTAGAATATTTGCTACAAATTGTTAGTGGTTATTAGTTAACTCATAATGTATAGGAATATGATCTACCAAGTAAGTTGTGGCTTAGTTTGTTTTAGTGGGGTCATAATAGTAGTGGGTTAATGTTAGCATGATCACTGATCATGGATCATGTTCATTACTTATAGGTTTATAAATTAGTTATTTTGTACTATATATATGTTGCTATAATGTATTTTAATAGATTGAATACAACTTTTATTATTCTTTCCTTTCTCTCATCTCTATTTATTATTTCAACATGGTATCAAGAGCTTCATGTTAGATCCGGGAAAGGAAAAGCCGAGAAGAGAAGGGAAAGAGATGAAGCAAAAAAAAAAAAAAAAAAAAAAAAAAAAAAAAAAAAAAACAAGAGAGAGAGAGAGAGAGAGAGAAGTAATGCAGCTTAATTTTATTGTTTATGAGAAATATATGAATTTCGAGTGAAAATTTTGTGATTGTTGTTTTTTTTTATTGTGTTTAACCATGAAAGTAATGGTTGGTTTGGTGTGTTAATGGATTCCCTTTTAGCTCATGAAAAGGGATTTTAATCCTGTGAAAAAAAAAAGGAAAAAATTGTTTGAGGTATAGATCACAATTTTTACGGGTGTGGAAGTCATAATCAATGCAGAAACAAATTCCAAGATAATACCATAGTTATTTGGTATGATGCAAGGGGACATGGTCAATTGGAGGATAATGTCAAAGATAGGTTAATGGGGAGATGTGCTCAACTGAATGTAAGTTAGTGAAAATGTTCATTAAAAAGATCGAGTAATTTATGAGAAGTACATCAATAAAAAAAAATGTTGAGGATTGTTTATGCAGAGAGAAGTGTTCTGAGAACATCATGTTGGTGATAATGTGCACCCGCATAATTTTATGGGTGATGAGATTTGCATCATAAAATGCTATTAGAGAAAAAGTAAATTTCGTTGAGGTTAAGCGTGAAGATCGAATAGTCATTGCAATCCAATTTGAAGCAAGGGGGTGTGTTGGAATATTTGCTTTAAATTGTTAGTGGTTAGTTAACTCATAATGTATAGGAATATGCTCTACTAAATAAGTTGTGGGTTAGTTTGTTTAAGTGGGGTCATAATAGTAGTGGGTTAATGTTAGCATGATCAATGTATATTGCCGTGTACAATTTATGTGCTAACTAGATGAAACCCGTGTGATACACGGCTTGTTTAAATATTTTAAAATAATTTTTAAATTTTTTTTTATCTGCTAAAATTTGCTATATATTTAGATAAAATTAGTTAAATCAAAAGATAATAAATTATATTTAATTTATTTAAACTTAAAATTCTCATTTGCCAATTTTCCTTACGTGATATTTGAATTATTTAATTCTACAAGAAATAAATAATATCTTATTTAGTTGGATACAACTAAAATTTATAATCCTACATGGCACGCTAAGAAAATTAAATCCTATGTGGCTCTCTAAAAACTCAGAAAAAAAATTCCCCTTTATAAATGTATACTAGTTTGTGCCCGTGCGATGCTTGGATTGGAGAAATACTTCTTACGTTTTGAACTACTTCCCATGCTCCAAAAAAACATATCATATAAAAATAAATTTAAATGATAAATTATTTAATTGTTTTCTAAGTGGCATGACATTGGAGAAAAAATGCTAACTGTAACTGTTTCGTGGTCTGGCTAAACATATACAAAGTAATTTATTTTGTACGTATGAAATATTGGTATTTTATATAGAATAAAACTCTAAACAAACAATTTTATACTATAAATCTTTTTAAATTTTATTGAAACTTAAATTATAAACTAACCTTTTTTATCCTGCAAAATCTATCCAAGATTTTATTCTAATAAAAAAATACTACTTTTTTATTCATAAAAATATATCCTAACAAATCTTACATGTCATATTTATTTTTAATTGTTGTCTATGTAGCGTGACACTTGGCGAAAAGTTGAAACGTCAAGTGTCGCTGCCTCGTGACCTAGTTAAAAGTTTAGCGTTATATAATAGTTATTAGTTTGTTTCCCGTGCGATGTCCGAATTGTTTATTGAATTTTAAGATAAATGTTTAATCTATATATCAGATTTTAAAATACATCATTAATGAAAAATTAATTAGGAATTGATGTGCTTTTATGAAGATTAGTAGACATGTAATGACTAATAATAATGTTGGTGGAAATGTTAGATTTAATACATTAAAAAAAATTATAAATTAACAAAAAAATAAATTAAATAAAATAAATGTTCAAAGCCTGTAGGGTTGACCCGAACACAAAACTTTGGGTAAGGGTTGAACATTTCTTGTCTCGTAACCTGAAATGAGCCAATCCAAGATAAATCATGGCCCGACCCTAATTGGCAGGTCTATATAATAATAATAACTGATTAGTATATATTATAAATGTATGTTTTAGGCTTTGAAGTTTGAACAGCTATATTCGCTCCAAAAAAAATTATGATCTGGAAAATAAATTTATATGATAATTTTTAGAATTATAATCTTATAAGTTTTTTAATAAAATTATAATTACATTTTTACATCTGAAATATTTGTATTTTATCGAAAATAAAACTCTAAACTAACAATTTTATCCTAAAATTATATCCAAATAAAATTCTAAACTAAATTTTTTATCTTATGAAGTTTATTTTAATTGTTGGAATGTCAAGTGTCGTTGTCTCATGACCTGTCTAATAGTTTAGCTTTATATATTAGTTATATGATATGATATGATTAAATTTATGTTTATTTTTTTATATCGATCAGGTTTGTTTTAAAAAAAATTATAAGGTAATCTATTAAAAAATTGTGTTTTATAAGGTGGTCTTTGACACATGTTCCAATACTAGGCATTAATGCATAATTGTGACGTAGAGTAAAGAAGAGAGAAAAGCATGGAAAGATGAGAGAGAAAATAGATAGGAGAGAAAGCCTGAGGAGAGTAATGGACGACTCCTTTAATTTTAGGGTTTGTGCTTTTGACTTTTACATACACACAAATATGGGTTCAGCCTCTTACTTTTTCTTTAAATTGGCTTGACCGACGGTTTGGGCCGTTAGTGCTACTGACTGGTCCAAAATCCATAGGTATTGAAATTCACACTGACGATTAAAAACCATCGGTGATTTTACGTCGGCCTTTTAAACTGTTGGTATTACAGGTACCATCGACTGTTTTTGGTTGTTGGACATAGACAGTTACATTACAAGGAGATGCGACAATACACGGATGTTATATTAGGCCTAATATAATGGTCCTTGACTTAAAATGCAAAGGATTTAGGGGTTTATTATATAAAAAATGTAGTAGTGATTCACTATATATTTTTTTTATTCATGTCAGTCCTAAACATAAGATGTGACAAAGTAGTGGCGGATTTATAGTGAGGTCTAGGTGACACTAGCCCTAATAAAAACCTTTTTTTTCCTTTTAATTTAGGTAAAGGTGTTTTATAGGTTAAATACAATTTTAATGCAATAAATAAAATTAATTAACTTTGTCATTGTAATAACTAGGTTAGGTTCTGTGTCACGCACGGAATATTTTAATTTTCATTATTAAATTAGCATTATATTTAATAAAAAAATTCTAAAATTATTGTGAACAAATTTTTACCAAAATATAGTTATTTTCTTATTATTTCATGTCTTTATAAAAATTTAAATATTGAATATCAAGTGAAAGAGTTGTTTAGTACTTTAGTCAAATGAGTATTTTAAAATTATGTCAAATGACTGCTTTTTTAAATAATTGATAATTAGCAATTGACTATCATCTTAACGGTCGGTAATTAGCGAATGTTTTCAAAATTATTTGCAAATATTTCATTTTACTGATTAATTTGACGCCCACCGTTAATATTGATCTCTAAAAACGCATTTTCTTGTAGTGATATTTGATCGTATGGGTAATTTTAATTTTTCAAAGACAATATTTATATTCATATATAGAATATTTTTTTCCTAATTCAGTAATTATTATTTTCAAGTACATAAAGATTATATATTTTTTATAAAAGATTCTCAAAGTTTGCATATTTTAAAGTAGTTATATGTTGCCGTTACACATACTTATAGACTTATAGTAGTTGCATATACGTGCATTTATAAAATGTGAAAGATATTTACTTATTTTAAATAGTTATCTATGACAATTATTATTGTACATAATATAATTTCATAAAATATAAAAGTTTTATGAAAAAAAATAACCTAAGGACACACCAGAAATTGACATGTGTCATTGCTGGTGTGTCTTTTAGTATATAGTTGTTGATTATTGATTCATTTCCCTTGGAGAAAAAGTGTGGAAAAGTTTAAGGTTCAAGTCTTCATATAAGGATTTTTTTTTATTTTTACTAAGTGCCCCTCCACACTACAAAAGGATTTGTTAAAAGTTAAGCATAACCAATTGGTTATAAATCGGTTCGATTAAAGCTTCATTCAGATTTTGATCTGTTTAGATAAAATAATTTATTTTGATTGACTTAAATTTGAAATAAACTTGATTCAAAAATATAGAACCCAACCTAGACACTTAAATTAACTTCTCTAGTTGCGAGTCTTGCGACAATGGCAAAAGTTGACATCAACAATTTATGAACGTTAGCATACAGAAAAATATACAAGTACATTTTTGGTTATATGATAAAGAAGAAACACACAAATACAACTGATATCTCGACATAGGCTGGCTTATATCGATTTCCCCAAAAAGAAATTACTACGTAAATTTAGGGCTGGCAAAAGCTGACCCGACCCGACAACCCGACCCGAACCCAACCTGAAATAAATGGGTTTTGATACAGATTTTCAACTCGTTAATGTAATTGGGTCAACCCGAACCCGACCTAAAGTTAAATGGGTCGGGTTCATGTTGAAAATCCCAACCCGAAACCAACCCGCATAAGCCCGTTTATTTAATTAGGTCGGTTTTAGGTCGGGTCAACCCGAACCCAACCCGCTTAACTTAAAACCCTAATTTTAAAATATGGGCCAAGCCCAAATTATCTAACCCTAATTCCCTAAAGACCTAAAGTCCTAAACGGCTAAAACAATCCCCTCTTTCTCTCGCCGCTTTCTTTCACTCAAACTCTCTCTCTTGAGTCTCTTCTTAGTTTCTTTCTCTTTTATCCTCTCTTTTCTCTCTCTAACTCTTGAAGATTGAAATAAAACTGCTTGAAGATTGAAGCTTAATCTCGAACATTCTGAAGGTAATAATTCTATTATTCGATTTTTTATGAGTTTGTTTGCTCATGAGTCATTTGTTTATGCAATTTCCTTGATTTGGTTATGCAATTTTCAGATTTCTTTGATTTTTTATGCGATTTTTTGCTATTATGGTTTATGTATGCTTTTTTTATGTGATTTAATCATTTAATGTTGTTCGTTTGTTATTTTCTTACTCTGCAATTTCTTTGATTTGATTTGTTTATGCGATTTTTTGCCCTGTTTTTGCGATTCCAAGTATGTTTGTAGTTTATACCTTTGTTTTTCATGAGTTTGATTCTTTATAGCATGACTCATGAGTTTATACTTCTGTTTTTCATGTTTTATCTTTTATGCCATGAGTGAAATTCTTTTTTTTAATTTATTCACAGATGAATGATAGCCCTAATCCTGATGAACCCATTGAACTTTCGGATTCTGATTCAGATGATGAAGTTTCTTATTCTCATCAAACGGAATCAAAGAAGAAAACCTCTAATGTCACCTCGCTGAATAAGCCTGGAATTCATTTCAAGCGCCAACGAAAGCTCACTTTAGATGTGTGGGCAAATTTTGAATTCCTTGATAAACATGACGAACAAGGTAACATCATTTGCAAGTGTAAAAAATGTGGGCAGAAATATAATGCTGAAAGTAGGCAAGGAACTGGTAATTTAAAACGCCACATTAAGAAATGTTAAAAAAGGACCTTTAAAGATGTGGGTCAGATGATTATTGATTCAAGTAGTTCTGGTTCTATGATGAATAGGTTTCCTACAATTGATTATGATATTGTTTGTGAGATGTTGTCTATTGCTGTGGTGAAACATGATTTGCCTTTTCAGTTTGCTGAATATAGTGCTGTTAGGAAGTTGATTAATTACATAAATCCTGATGTTAAACTTGTGTCTCGAAATACTTTGAAGGCTGATGTTCTGAAAATGTTTAAGAGGGAAAAAGATAAACTTAAGGAGGAGTTGAGTGTAGTTAAGGGTAGGATTTCTCTTACATCTGATTGTTGGACTTCAATTACTACTGATGGTTACATGTCTTTGACTGCCCATTTTGTTGATAATCAATGGAATTTGCAAAAAAAAAATTCCGAACTTTCGTTTTTTGCCTCCACCTCACACCGGTGTCCATATGTCTGACCATGTCTATGATTTGCTTAAAGAGTGGGGTATCCAAAAGAAAATCATGTGTATTACTCTTGAGAATGCTTCCTCTAATGATGTGTTTGCTGATGTAATTAAAAATGAACTTGATTTGGTATGTGGGGGGGATTATTTCCATGTGAGGTGTTGTGCACATATCCTAAACTTAATTGTGCAAGATGGGTTAAAAGAAATTAATGAGGCTGTTGTTAAGGTGAGAGAAACTATGAAGTATTGTAAAGGGTCTCAGGCTAGAAAACAACGTTTTTTGACTTGTGTGGCACATGTTGAACTAGACTCAAGTAGAGGATTGAGACAAGATGTCCATACTAGATGGAATTCAACTTATTTGATGTTAGAGAATGTTTTGTACTACAAAAAACCTTTTCTTCATTTTCAAAAGGTTAATGCCAATTACATTCATTGTCCAACAAATGAGGAGTGTGTTGGGGTTTCGTGAGTCCAATTCACCGCGGAAACAGACCCCGACCCGAGGAACCACTCGCAATAATTAAAATCATAAAGCATAAATAAATAATCACAAAGAAAAGATTACGAATCTTACCCTCGAAGCGAGCTTCGCCCAAAAACCGGGGCTCTTACTTGAAAGCTATGAGCACGTCAAGCGCCGCGCCTCCGACGGTATCCACCCACAAAAAGGCGAACACAACTTTAAGGTCTACTACCTGGGGGTTAGCGAGGTCCGACCAAAACCCGAGTGTTATATGAGTTTAAGAGTTTTCCCAAAATTATGGAATGCTCTTTTTAACTCCCACTCAAGCAAAGAATTCTCCAGTCATTCCATGACTATTTATAAGGAAGTATGCCTTGTGAATTTCACTCATCTTTCAATGTGGGACTTTTCACAAAAAGATCCCACATGGAAAGATTGGTGAATTCAACTTTTAGTTAAATAAACAAAGGAATAAGTGACAAGTGTCACATGTTAAGGTGTGGACCACTATCTCACTTGGTCCCCAAGGCATTTCACATGCAATGTGAACTAACCATGTGTCACCCAACCTTGAGCCCCAAGTTGGGTTCGGTTGGCCCATTTTATTTTGGCCCGTGTCCATGACCCATCAACCCGGGTCCACGGCCATAGCCACATGTGTCGCCACCGTGGCGCGCCGCCACGTGGCACGCTGCCAACATGGCACGCTGCCACTTGGTGGGTGCCACTAGGTGGCTACCAATGTGGCGGCTGCCAACGTGGCTGCTGCCACTTGGTGGCTGCCAACGTGGCGGCCACGTGTGATGCCACGTGTGCTGCCACATGGCGTTTTGCCATGTGTGCTTCCACGTGGCATGCTCCTATTGGGCATGTATTCTTAGCCTTTTGCGTGGCTAGGATTTTACTTGATGCATTTTCCCGTCTCGCCAAATCCTAAATTTTGGCTCGACATTTGAGATTCTCCAACGCTCGGTTTCGACGCTCCAAGCTCAAATTTCCGACGTCTAAATGTTTAACACTCGGGCGACGAATTAATTTCTTCCGAATTAATTCGTCGAGTTGGTTCGTATATTTTGCTTGGGTGTGACCCAAAGGGTTCAGTCAAGATTAAGTTGTAATATTAATAATATTATTATTACTGATCGGAAGCCTCCACCCAGGCATTCCGATCACTTGACCTTACTGAATATATTAGCTTTCTAATAATTCTGAACCCGCTATCAGAATAATACACTTGTTCGAAGGACACCATTCCTTTCAATCTCCCACTTGTCCTTCCGGACAAGTGTGCATTTAGTGTATAGCCCTTATCCTATGTCTCTTCATGTTTCTTCATGAACTACAGAGTAAGATTACTAGTCATCATCGTCACGTCCAGAAGTGTTTCTCAAAATCCGAGTTTGACTGTCAATAAGCAGATGATTTCTAAAATCCATCTGAGCACGACCATGCATTTTTCACAGTCTCGCTCATCGAGAAGCCTTGTAAACAACAAGACATGTTCCCTATTGTTAGTAGGGGGACATTTCCAGTCTTGTAATGTAGCTTCTCTTACTAAGAGGACTCACCCGCCCAATATTTGTCTTTATAATCCCCAGTTACGGCAGACGTTTGGCGGATACCAAAGCGGACCAGTACTCAAACAAGAGATCTCCCACTACTCATGGTCAAAGGAAAAGAGTTCCGATAGTAATAATGAGAAAATACTTATGATGATTTTTAAATCTCTTAAAGTATCCTCATAGGTCGATCCAGTATGGTTCTAAACCAATACCTGTGCAAATGATTTATATCCTCATAGCACAAGAAACGGTGTTATAAATCATACTACACACTAATCTCTGATGGTCATCAATCGTCCACAAAATATGACCTTGATTAGGGATAATTTTCGATTAAAATATTCAATGTTCACTTAATAGGTGTTTCTTTATCCAAGCCATTGACTTGATACCCTATTTTGAATATTTATTAAAATCGAATGGACTCATTATTTAATTCTAAACCACAATTAAATAGTTTTGTGGAATATTTAGAAATATTTTATTCCACTATGAAACTTCACAATGTTTCATCTTATGATAAATGGTTTTTCTCAAATGTTTAAAGAGTAATACTCTTCATAAAACATTCATAAAAATCACACCCATATTTGATATGCTTGATTTCATTCATGCAATTATGAATGTTGTCGTTCACTTATTGCAAAGGTTTAGTTAAAATTACTTTGCAAACCTTAGCATCTTCATTATCCACCATTTCCATAATAAGATGATAAAATTTTGAGAGTGTTAATGGATTACATGTGATTCAGGATTTATTGTCCAAGAAATGGCTCCCACTCATTTTCATGATTTGAGACCTTCTACTTGACAACCTACAATCATCAACGTTCAACAACGAACTTTTCCATTTAACATCTTTCCTTATTATTGCCTTTAAGAAAACAATATTCTCAACATATATTTTAGTAGACTCCCTGATGATGCCTTGCTTGGGTTTCACTCCAAGCGACTCACAACGATTTGGGATACCCTAATCACTTGTGATCATGGAAATTTTCCTTAAATTCCCGCACATTATACATGGATGCACATCCATGTTACCATTCTCAAGCCACGACACTTCTTGCCTCGTGCTTATAAATGGCTTCCTTGCTAAGGATCTAATCCTTGTTAAGGTTTGTGCTTGCAACATCAAAACTCAAATTATATTTGTTTCCATGCGTCAAGAACTCATCCAACTACTTATCTAAGTTCTTTGGATGTTCTTGACTATAATCTAATGATCTAATACTTAGATTAATGTCGATTGGTATTATATACGTATTTCACATGCTCTAAGCATTTAAGTCATCTGACGATTCCATATCATAGCTTTACATGATGGATTTAATTCTAGAATTATTCTCAATTTTATTCCATCCATGTAACATTTAGCTCATACAGTTACATTGAGTCTTGCCAAATTGTTCGCTATATGATGTGGTTGAAAGTCTCCTACTAGAGTCTTTCTCGTTTGACTTAGTACTTATCCTAGCTTATACATAGGTCAAACATTTACTTAGCTTCATACATATGGGTCGAAAGCCTTACAAAGTCTTTCATGTTTAACATGGTAATTTCTTTTACTCATTTAAACATTTAATTAAGTCTATACCATAGAACTTAATTCCCAACATGTACTAACTATCGTCTTTAGCTCGGTCCATTGTCGAAAATACTTTCAAATCTAAACATTTAGCATTTGATGGTTGTTTCACAATAGAGTTCGTAAACTTCTTGTTGGACCATTACTTTTGCTCCCACTAAACTTCTTGTTCATCAGAATTTCTGTGTTTCTCCATAAGTCAATCCTTTATTAACTTTATGAGAAAACACGTTCCAATTCCTTCATGCAATGCTTCCTTTAATCCCATGACGGATTCCATGTGCTTGCTTTCAAATCTAGCATTATTTAGATTTTCAAAACCCTTAGACTATTCCATAGTCACTTCCAAAATTCCATTTTGGGAAGGCGGTTTTGGTATCTATTTTGCCATATTTCATATGCGCAATTTTGCTAGATCAATCACGAAAAGACTTGAGCATTCCGATTGGTGAATGGGATTTTATTAAAAATCAACTCCTTGAAATTAATTATATCCTTTACAACCAATCTAGTTATGTATGCATATACATTTCCACATTTGTTAGTTTTCTCCTTGAAAACTTATTTTCAATCGATGGGTCTTTCACCTTTCATGCAAATTAATCAAGTTTCAAACATGATTTTCAAACATGGAGTCTGTTTCGGATTTTCATGGTCTTTAACCATTATTCGGAATTTGGATTTATCGTAGCTATCTTACAAAACATTATTCCTTTACTATCTAACAGTAAATAGTATGCTTGTAAGTCTTAGGTTTGTTTCTAACTTAATAGAAAATTTATAGGATTCAATCCAAGCCTTTGGTGAATTCTATACCTATACGGGGCATCAAACACTGAGTTTTAAGGCGCTTTCAAAGCCCTTTTATTATATTGATCTTACTCCAACATCTTTAATGTTTTGTAAGTAATGAATGCTCTTTTAAGGCACTTGTAAAGTCCTTTTGAGTATTCTTGATCAAGCATTATCACGAAGTCCTTTAAGGTCTTCCGAGATTCTCAGTTCTAGTTTGTTGCTAAGATCGATGGTCATCGAGTTCATTTTCCTCCCACTTGTCGTTTTGGAAACGTATTACTTTCCAGAAAGACACTACTTAGAGCAACAAACAATTTTTGTTCTCAATTAGGATGTGGAGGTAATACCCGTAGTCTCACTTGAATGCTTACAAAGAGACATGTATATTGTCTTTGGGTAAAAGTTCGTTGTGAAACAAATAGTTAGCTCCTACTTGAGCTATCTTAGTCTTTATTGAGCCATTCAGCTCCCACTGAGTCACCTAGCTCCCATTGAGCCACTTTGCTCCCACTGAGCTAGTGAACTCCCACTGAGACTAAGAGCCTTAGACATATACTTGAAAAGACTTTTAGAAGTTATTTCTATCCATAACTGAATATGGCGTCCTTTCTTAGCTTCGACACACTGTTTAGTGTAACATTAGTCATTTGTGCAAATCTTTAAGAACTTTATAGGAAGGGTTGTGAACCATCATTATTCGAGTCATTTTCGAATGACACTGAGGTCTCCGTGAAGACACACCATGTTCTTTGTGGAGTTATTTATGAAAATTTCCATTCATAACTTTGAGATAGTCACGCTTGGCTCAAGCAAACATCGCTCGATCTAATCTAGACGTTTTGATATCTTTCCAAGTCGATTCTGTACTTCATTGAACTCTTGAGCTACTCAAGTCAAGTTTGTTCACATTTGATGAATATAGACATATCCTTTCAAATTCTTTGTGAAACGTTGAAGTAATTGAATCCTCTTTAGCCTTCGGAGTCAACTGTCTAAACCAAGAACAATAGCTCTCTGTTTTGTCGGTTTCAACAAGTAAGACTTGCTTGTCTTAGAACGATTCCAAATCGAGCAACTATCAAGAGTCTATCTAATAGAGCCTTTTAGTACGTTCTTGTCGATGTGACATTGCTAAAGATGTTCGGAATGCAAATCAAGCCCATGACTTGAACTTAGTGAGTTTATCATGTTTAGGGAAATGTTTGTTTATAATCAGACATTCTTGACCCAATGCTTGGATAACCATGCCATTCAAATAAATCTCGCAACTATTGCTTATTACTTTGAATGTGAGTCTTTCCGTGTGTAAACGGATCAATTGCTGATTATGGGACATAATAACCATTACTTGTTCCAGCCTTTGGCTTAAAAGGTCTTTAAACAAAACATACGACCTTACAATTGATGTAGCTCTTCTTGCTTCATTTCTAAGCTTGTAAGTCGATAACTTAGCTTAACTTAAATAGTTTGAAGTCACTCACATAGTAGAACACTCAAGCAGTATCCGATACTTGTGAAGATAACGAATTGCTAAGTTAACTACAATAACATGAATTCATGAGTTGAAATGAAATCTAATTCCTTTTCTTCGTTCCTTCTTTCCTATATTTCTTATCATACAATATCTCATAATCTTACTTTAAGAATCATTTCTTTAAGTACCTTGACTCTTATACTTTGTTAGGCATAATCAAGCACCTAGTGCGCCGTTTAAACAAAGTTTCATCTTTTCCATTAATTCTTACTCGAATTACTACATCAATGAGTCCTACTCAATTGTGATGCGAAAAGATACGTTGGTTGTCAAACATTGACAATCTTGAGTTTGCAACTCAATACCTCATGTTTTATCAAAACTACCTAGTATTTTGAATACATGATGTCCAACCTTCCTTTCGGACTTAATTATAAAAGTCATTCATGAGAATTGTATTTTAGAAATGCTTTTCCTTTCTTTGAGAACTATTCTCAAGGATTTCCTTTACCAATCATGGAAACAAGATTTAGAATACTATAAATATAAGTGCTAAGTATAACCATTTATCAAGAACATAATAAGTTTGAAATTTAATAGCATTCATGCAAACTTCAATCTTATTAAACGTCTTATTTACGCATAATAATTGTCCCTATTCGGCGAAAATAAGGCGATTCCAAGATCCGAAGAAACAAAGAGTGGTTAAGCATGCTTTGGCTTGTCTTAAAAACTCAATCTTCTAGGGTAAGCATTGCCTTGCTAATGGCTCTAAGCCACTCTTGGTCAGACAATCGTCGCATCTAATGCATCTTTGACGATGTATCTCTTTTGCCACGGTATGTGAGGACTCCTCACTCATACCGATGAGTTAAACCAAAACCAACATGCACACCCGGTGTGCCTTATGCCCCATGGAGAAGTGATGGCACCTCGCTTTGGCGTAGCCTACCATCACTCTCGTTCGGTTAGTAAGTGTTGTTTTGGAAAGGCAAGTTTGACTCAATATTATTAGGGACCTAGGATTTCTATGTTGGTTGATTTAAGTGAACTTAACTAATCATCGCAACATCAAGAAAACCTAAACATGCATCTAACGAATAATTCACACATATATATAAGCATAAAATATAAAGCGAAATTATAGATGCATATTGGCAACTAGCATGACCCCTTGAGATCTTCATATCTTCAAAAGGTCTTCATTTGCAATTCAAGGCTTTGTCTTCCAAGATACGCCGTCTTCAAGACTTAACCAAACTATGCAAAAACTAGTGTCTACAACTAGGAATGATCTAAATATTAAAGTACAAAAATACTTAACGGTGCGTAGACCGTATTTAGATTTACAAAAATACATAACGGCACGTAGTCCGTATTTTCTATCCTAGTCGGGTCCCACTAGTCGCCATTTCATAAAACCTGTGAGAGAGAATATATATATATTCCATTCATCCATTCACTATTTGTGAATGGCCCATGCAATTTACAAATTAAAACAAAGTAAAATGCATTTAAACAAAGCGCGCACTAGTAACTAATCTAGGTGGTTAATCCGATTAACACGCTTAACTAAAACTAGTCAAAGTTGTTTAACCGATTATATAAATTACGTCATTAATAATTGAAGCTCCAACTAAATTCCGCATTTCCTTAATTAATCTAATTAATTAAGTCGGTAGCACCCAAACTTGTCAAAATGAAATTTTGCCAATGCCGCTAAAAACCGAGGCCTAGCCTCCCAAAATTTTAATTAAAATAAACAAAATTAATTAAAATAAATAAAACGGCAAAATAAGCAATATTACGGCTAGTCACCTCACCGCACCAAGCATACACACACGCCAAGACCACGAACACACGGCCCACGGCACACGGCCGCGAGCTGCTGCCACGGCACAGCCGCGCGTGGCTGCTGCCGCGCGTGTGGCCGCAAGCAAGGCGGCGGTGCCACCTTGGCAGTCACATATGGGCTGCTATGCAGCCCGGCTCGCCAAGGTGATGCATTGCCTCGTTTTGCGTGCCACGGCCTCGGGATTCGATCCCTTTTCGCGAGACAACAATAATTAATTCTAAATTAATTTTAGAACTAATTTAGAGAGCAAAATAAAATTTTAAACAAGTCTAACTTAATAAAATTTTCAAAGTGCAAATAACCAAAATAATTCCAAGAACCATTCTTAATTAAATTGGTTTAGCTTGGTGCAACATAAAATTGAGGCAATTTCTCACTTTCAATTTAATCAATTTAAATTAAACTTGAGAATTTGACAAAGTAAAGGGAAGTTGGAAAAATATGAACTTTAATGTTCAAATGAAAATTCCAACATCTAAATTTTGTGAATCCTTGAAAATTATATCTTCCAACATGAAGATAACCAAATTTCTATCACAAAAATAGAAACTTTATGTTTCCAATCAACTCAAAAAGATTAAAACATCAAAGTTTAACACAAAATAACATGGAATTTAGTGGTTTTTAAAGTTTCAATCACTTATCACAAATAAATATTGAATCTTTAACACTTAGGAAGCCTCAAAAATAAAACTTTCACACTAAAAGGCAATTAGTTTACAATTATGTGAAAATAAATCAACCTTTAAGCATCAAATACTACCAAGTAAGTTTGCTTTAAGGAGACATAAAAATTCAGAAAATAATGCAAATAATCAACCATATAATCAACTATTTATGCCATTAATTTCAAGGTTAGAAAAGACTTAAAATTTTTCGTCAAAAACGAAAAACCCCTCGAAAAACGCATTTCTGGTCAGAATTTGGCTATCATAGTTCCCTTAGGGATAAAAAACTTTCCAGAACACGTTTTCCACCCAAAATTCACTAGTCTTGGGCGAAAATCTGGGTTCTGGGCCAAAATCGACATTAAAAACGGGATTAAAATAAATA
This sequence comes from Chenopodium quinoa, assembly GCF_001683475.1. Classification (NCBI taxonomy): domain Eukaryota; kingdom Viridiplantae; phylum Streptophyta; class Magnoliopsida; order Caryophyllales; family Amaranthaceae; genus Chenopodium; species Chenopodium quinoa. The sequence continues at coordinate 185,331 of NW_018743799.1, forward strand.
AAACCGAGCTACTAATCTAATTAGCAACTTAAACCAGAAAATTAAGCCAAAATAAACCTTAAAAAACATGATTATAAAAATAAACGAGCGGGGCTCCGATACCGCTGTTGGGGTTTCGTGAGTCCGACTCACCGCGGAAACAAACCCCAACCCGAGGAACCACTCGCAATAATTAAAATCATAAAGCATAAATAAATAATCACAAAGAAAAGATTACGAATCTTACCCTCGAAGCGAGCTTCGCCCAAAAACCGGGGCTCTTACCTGAAAGCTATGAGCACGTCAAGCGCCGCGCCTCCGACGGTATCCACCCACAAAAAGGCGAACACAACTTTAAGGTCTACTACCTAGGGGTTAGCGAGGTCCGACCAAAACCCGAGTGTTATATGAGTTTAAGAGTTTTCCCAAAATTATGGAATGCTCTTTTTAACTCCCACTCAAGCAAACAATTCTCAAGTCATTTCATGACTATTTATAAGGAAGTATGCCTTGTGAATTTCACTTATCTTTCAATGTGGGACTTTTCACAAAAAGATCCCACATGGAAAGATTAATGAATTCAACCCTTATTTAAATAAACAAAGGAATAAGTGACAAGTGTCACATGGTTAGGTGTGGACCACTTTCTCACTTGGTCCCCAAGGCATTTCACATGTAATGTGAACTAACCATGTGTCACCCAACCTTGAGCCCCAAGTTGGGTTCGGTTGGCCCATTTTATTTTGGCCCGTGTCCATGACCCATCAACCCGGGTCCACGGCCATAGCCACATGTGTCGCCACCGTGGCGCGCCGCCACTATGGCGCTGCCACGTGGCACGCTGCCAACGTGGCACGATGCCACTTGGTGGCTTCCACTAGGTGGCTGCCAATGTGGCGGCTGCCAACGTGGTTGTTGCCACTTGGTGGCTGCCAACGTGGCGGCCACGTGTGCTGCCACATGGCGTTTTGCCATGTGTGCTGCCACGTGGCATGCTCCTATTGGGCATGTTTAACACTTGGGCGACGAATTAATTTCTTCCGAATTAATTCGTCGAGTTGGTTCGTATATTTTGCTTGGGTGTGACCCGAAGGGTTAAGTCAAGATTAAGCTGTAATATTAATTATATTAATATTACTGATCGGAAGCGGCCTCCACCTAGGCATTCCGATCACTTGACCTTACTGAATATATTAGCTTTCTAATAATTCTAAACCCGCTATCAGAATAATACACTTGTTCGAAGGACACCATTCCTTTCAAAGTGGGGGAGAATAGAGAAGTTATTTAGATTTTTGAAGGTCTTTTTTTATGTGACAAATGTTTTTTCGGGTACTAATTATCCTACCGCTAATGTATACTTCCCAAATGTGTTGAAAATCCGTTTACTCTTGAAAGAGGAGCTTGAAAATTCTGATAACTTCATGCATAAGATGGCAGCAAAAATGAATGAGAAATTTGCTAAATATTTGACCAACTTTAGCATAATCATGGCTGTGGCTGTTGTTTTAGACCCTCGATTTTAGTATGAGTTTGTGGAGTGGGCTTTTAAGAAGGTGTATGGGGAAATAGAGGGTACTAATGAGTTGGTGAAGTTCAAGGAAAGGTTGGATTATTTATATGGTGCTTATGTGACTGAGGCTTCCACAACAACACCACGAACAAGGCGCCGTTCTTCTAGACAGCCTAATGAAGAGCAAGTTGATGTTGCTTCTGATTCTTTTATGATGGTAACTGTGAACACTTGCTTTTTGTTTGATAATCAGCTTTAAATTCTGTTTTTTGTATGCTTTATTGTAATTTTTGTTTAAACATCTCTTAGGACTTTGATAACTTCTCTTCTAGCAAATCATATGTTGCTGCTAAATCTGACTTGCAAATCTACTTAGAAGAGCCATTGATTCCTCGTGCAACCAACATTAATATTCTATATCATTGGAAAACAAATGTTGTGAGGTATCCAATTCTTTCAAAGATGGCAAGGGACATCCTTGCAATCCTTATTTCAACAGTAGCTTCAGAATCTGCCTTTTCTTTCTTTCCTTTTTTTTTAGTTTTTAGTTTTACTTAAAAGGAACACTATTACACCAATACTCTATTTATGTATGCGTCACACTTTATTCTGCTTTCCCCTTTTATCACATATTCTTTATACTCTGTAACAATCTTTGATATTTTTTTGGCACCTTATCACTTTTTCTTTGTAATCAAATTGATTTGCCCTTGTCTTTCTTTGCTAAATTTGTGGGTTGAGAACTAGGAGGATTCATCGCATCATCATTTCTAGATGTAGATGCTTGCCCCTGAAATAAAAATTCAAATAAAATTATTCATACTCAAGTTTTTTTTTTCCTACCTATATTGTATTTCGCTTAGGAAAATTTGAAAAATACCACCATGGATTAGAGTCATTTTTTACATTACCTCATTTTTATTTTTTTATTGTATTATACCACCTTGTTTTATGCAAAACACTAAAAACTACCACCACTATCCTACATGACATCATGTTAAATGGCATCCTTTTCATTTTCCCTCCCTTTCTGTAGACACCTAAAAACTGGGCCGTCCCATATATTTTGGGGGCCCTGTGCTAATTTTAAAATAAAGGCCCCAATATTTTTTTTTTCTCCTTGTAAAGTAAAGTACAATTTTCACTTGTGGGAAACTAAATAAGAAGCTAACAAAATACGGATAAGTATAAAATAATATATCAAGTTTTAATTTTGAAGGAGGAAGCTAATATAAATAATTATACCGTATGTGATATAAACTGTGAAATGTTTTACCATTAAGGATAATGGTGAATTTTTATACACATAGCAACAAGTGAAAGGAGGATGAATTTTAATTTGATGGGAGATGTAGTTAATTTATAAAATACTACGTATCAAGACTTGAATCAGTTTTTAAAAAAATAAATAAATAGACATTCACACTTTAGATAATTAATTGGAACTAAGACATTACGCTTTAGTGAGATGCTAAGCACGTAAAATATAAAAAGTTACTAAGGACTTAAAAGTTAGAAGTAAACACAAAAAAGGACCTTGGACTAAAAAAATGATTCCCAAGAGATTCAAACCTTGGTTCTCTAGGTGGGGTGGGTGATACCCATCGTTAAGTATGTCGTTCTACCACTACGCTACACTAGATTTTATGATGTTTTGATGCAGCCAATTTGATATAGAGTGAATTGGATATTTGGGGCCCTTTAAGTTTGGGGGCCCTGTACAGTGGGGCTGGTTGCACAGCCTCATCACCGGCCCTGCCTAAAAATGTCTCCCCAAAACCAAACCCAATGATGAACAACTTTTCACCGCCATTATTGGTCGGGTTGAGTATATAATCTTGGAGTGCTTAAATTCATATTTACATTTCATAAACCAACCCAACTTCTAGTCCATTTCCCCAAACCATAACTTATTTTCCTCTTTTCGTTCCTTGAAACCCAAAATAATTCATTTCGTGTTCTTTAAAATCATTCATTTCGTGTCCTTTTTGTAAAAATGTTTAATAAAATTTGTTTTGGTCCATAATCTGGGTTCAATTATTTAATAATTGGATGAGTCTTGAAAAGAGCTTTACAACGATATATTATAAGCCCAAATCCGAGTTATAACGAATAAGTTATGGCCAAAATATTAAGCCGAGCCCAAACCAAACCTAAGCCCACCTTACCTACGACCCAATAAACATGTGGAGGGTCCAAATTATTTAATCTCATTCCTAAAACAATTAGGATTAATTAGAAAATTCTATAAGTTTCTAAAAGATCTTAATTACCCTTTTTGAAAAGATAAGATTAAAGAGTTTGAAATTGAATAAATTTTTTCTTTTTGAAAATCCTATTTCTATCCGAATTAAAAGACGTTCAAAGATAGGCAGATATGATTTTCATGCCTCATATTTTTAATCCAAATTTTATATGTTTGGATATCCTTGAAATTATCTTTCCAACGATATATTATAATATCAATTCCGAGCTATAACGGAAAAGATATGAATAAAATGTCAAACTCTATCCAAAACTGACACCGTCTCACTATTTCGGCCATATCTTTTATTCTACAAAATATTTTAATCTGACTCTAATTGGGTTAGAATTTAGACTTCAAGATATCTCCAACTTTATCTTATTATTTTTATTCTAATTTTTGGATCAAAAGATATGATATAAACAAAAACCGCAAAAATTGATGTCTATCGTAAGAGTTTTATCCGATTCGAATTCTTATTTTTTCTTGATTCTTCGACCCCTCTTTTTTCCTTATAAATAAAGATCATATCTCCCCTTTTTTAATCATCAACATGATTGATCATCAAATCCTTCTCTTTTCCTCTCTTTAACACCAAAAATCATTTTATTTTCTCTCTCTCAAATTCAAAGCCTTAAACCTATATTCCAAATTACACCATTCTTCCCCTAAGCACTCCAAGGAGTCCATACTTAACCTGAGGTTCCGCCCTTAAACCAAGGCGTGAAAGGTATAATTAATTGAGGGTTTGGACCAAATCAAATCTTTTTATTTAATTTAATTGTTTCAATTTGATTTATATTTTTATTGAAGTTACTAACAGTTTGTTCATGATGTAGCAATTCAAGGAAACGCGGAAAGTGAGTAATTAATTCACTTAATTACTCTTATTTTTATATTTCTAGTATCATGATTAGGGTTATTATTATTATTTTATTTGAATAAAGATATTATTGTTGAATTGCTTCCAATATTAATGTTTATTCTATTATTATTTATGATCACCATATTGCATGTTTAAAGGGAATATGTAATTGAAAATCACGCCTAGTTAGATAATTTGGACAACCGGTTTAGGATCCTTTTTTATCTTGTTATTACTTCAAGTGATCACGATATTTTAGAATTATATGTTGCATTTATATTCAACCAATTTAGTTTAATAATAGTTTGGAGCAAATTGAATATTGTGTTTCTATGCCTTTGAGATCGCAGGAATCACTTTTCACTATAAGAATCGAGTAGAGGCCAATACGGGCAAATGTGACTCCATGACTCACTTCGTACTTTCATCCCTGATCCTCCTTTCGTGGTTCCGAACCATATGGAGTTAGTAATCTCATGGATTATAAATGGAGTGTAACCTTCATGGGTCAATCGTTGTTGCCTATCATTGTCCCTTTATCGTGGTTGCCTTTTATGATCCGCGAACGTTTTACAAGTTCCTTAAAAACTTGTTGGCGGCTCCCTACTTTCCTTGTCCCTAATCGTATGTCAATTCCCACTTCCTATGAGTGCCAAGCATATTCACCACATGCTTTAACGTAGGCGCACTTCAAACGACGCCTACAATTTGGCGACTCCACTGGGGAGGATTCTTGGTTATTTATCGATTTGAGTGATCGATATTTAATTAAGATGAGTGGATGAGACTTGAAAGATTCTTGAATTGTACTCCTGCGATTTGATTGGCATTGTCACATATGCATATGCATTATAGATTACCTATTTTCCACAATAGTACGTGTTCTACGTATGTGGCTAGCCCGGGGGATTTATGCTCTATCAACCCCAAAACGCTCATGGCAATAAGGGTTCATCCGAGTTTTTAAATCCACCCAAACCATGGAGTCGAGTTTAATTTCATCACGAACTCATGGAGCCGCCCATTAGCATACACCCTCAAGGGAGGCTGCCTTTCTAACGCGTCCAAACTCTTAACTATAGTACCCTTTGACACCCAAATAAGATTGACCATAGTCGAACATAGAACTTGACTTTAGGTTGCGAACTTCATTGCATCATGCTTGACGATGTGCTTATATGTGCATTTTTTTATTAACTTTTTTTAATTATTTTTTTCTCTTAACAAACCCTTTTTTTTTATTAGAGTCGAGCCATAGATTTTTTTTAAAAATTTTTTTGAGTCACCCGGATTTTTATTCCCGAGTACTGCACAAGAGTCATATTGTTTTAATCATAGCCAAAGTTTTAGAAAGAGTTACGTGTCGTGCCACCTTTGAATCTGTAGCCCCGTGTTTTATACTTCATTTGGAATTGGTTTCGTCCCAATCAGAGGCACGGATCAAAAGTTATAACTGATTTACTACAGCCTGTCAAATTTAGTTGTCTTTTTAGCTTCAACTTTCTTTCTTTTAATTTTTTTTTTAGTGTCAAGCTAGTCTTAGCCAAGTCCTTTAATCCGTGTCAACTCGTACATCATAGGATTATAGATTTTTTTTTATTTTTTTTTTTTATACCCATGAGTCATAACTCTTCTAGAATTCTAGTTCTCTTCCAGTTTCTTGTGATCAATTTTTGTGCTAACCTTAATATGTGTTCTTTGTCTTTGATTGTGGTTGATCTTATTTATGACTAACGATTGCCAATGGACCGTTTTCAAATAGTAAATAGAATAAACATTAAAATTGGACAAAATTAATCAAGTTAGTTTGTCTTTTAGTCTTCCGTGCTATTTGGGCATTAGGTCTTTTGTTTTTCACAACATCCTCATGTCTATGCAATCATACCACGAGTCTTAATGAACTCATCTTATCACACATGTTGAGTCATTGCACACACTTTGTCTTCCAGTAATGCACTATATTGTTTATGATCATATACTAGGACCATGCATGCGTCGTTTTCGTCGTAATAGGAATGAGTAGAGTATTTCCCATCATTTTCAAAATTCTTTCATACACTCTTCCTTTCCAATCTGAGTACTGGGTCAATGCATTAAGTGAGCTCATTTTGTTCCACATTAATCGAGTTCAAGAATCACTAGGCAAGAGTTGGAAGAATAAGGGGAACGTCATTCCTTCCTTCTTTTCTTCCAATCAAAGCATCATCAATAACAAACTTCTTGTCCCTCTTAGCAGTAACAAGTAATTCATAAGCAACCATGAAGATGAAGCACAAGGCAAGTTTCCATACAAGATTTCATGGCTTTTTACCTTTTATTTCAACCCTTTTCCCCTAATAAGTCTAGCATAGGTTCTCCTTATCCTTATGTCTATATGCCATGTTCCATCAATGAGCATTTCTTTCCTTTGCATTCGATCATGTCATTCGCAATAAAAAAAAATCAATTGTCGAACCGAACACAAGGTATACCAATGATTTGAGGTACCTTTGCAACCTATTCATTCCCCATTAACCACTCAATCACATATCCATTTCTTCATCAACCACTTTGAGCCTCGTCTAACGATTGGCCTTATTTTCAACCCACATTCACCTAGGCCTGGGATTGGAAAGTGTGAAATTTGTGTAACATTCAAAAAGCAAGTAAAAAAAAGCAGCAAAGCAACAATAAAAAAATGTCTAAGGGTAAGTCTTCCAATGTCTTTGATATGAACACGTCTCAAATTGCGTCTCTCATCGAGTGCTTGGTACCGTGTCAGAAAAACATGAATGTTAAGTGAGTGATGGATCACGTGATCTGATATTTCCCGCATTATGAATTCTATGTGAGTGATGGATCGCATGATCTGAGATTTCCCACATTAATTCAAACGAATTAAAAAAAACGAAAAGCCAAAAAAAAAACAGAAAATAAACTTGAAAAATTCAAAATTTTCAAATTCACAATTACACATCTTGGGGATTCTCTCAGGTCTTGAGCCTTGTACCCTTTTCTTCTTTAAGCCATCAACTTAACCATATTACAACCCTTGAAAGACCTCTTTGAGGTGTACATACACTTGTGCAAAGTTCGGTTAGAGCTACGTTCGGCCTGATTCCTAACGGATACGTAGGCAACCTCACATTGAGGTGCGGCCACATTCATATGCATGATTGCGTCAAAGAATATCCAATGCTTAATTCTATAACCCTATCCATCTAGAGCTAGACTTGGGGGCTTTATCCCACATCATTTAGCCTACCCAGCCTAAAGAGTCACCATTTTAACTCTTCTCACATAAATTTCCATCACCATAGCCTTTGCAGCCAGCCGTAGTATCAGATTCACACACTTCACTCACACATCCATATCCATATCCATATCCATATGATATTTCCTTTTAAGAACCCTTTTTAATGAAATCTTGTTTCAACACTGTGCATGCTTCATCATCTTTCAAGACACCATTCATCAGAAGAAACAATGTATACTTGCTTAGCTTCCTGACCTGAGAAAAATTCATTGTTTCATGCATCGCATATCATGCTTAGCTCCTTGAACTAAGCAACATTCATTATGTAATACTCAATAATCACTTCATCTATATACGTGCTTAGCTTCCAGACCTAAGTGACGCTCATCGTTTTTTTACACCATATATGATGCTTAGCTCCATGACCTAAGTTCAATTCATTCATATATCGTGTCACATGATGTAATTGTCCTTAGCCTCCTGGCCTAAGAACATGCATCATGCATACATTATCTACAAGAAAAGCAATTCAATCCATGCGATTCATTTTGTCTTACTCATCGAAGAAGTTCAAAACTTCTTCCCTTTTTCATGTCTTTTCTTTTGGGAAAGTTCAAAAAAAATTTCAAAAATTTTTCATCGAGGGAAGTTCGAAAATAAAAGTTTAGTTTTCACGTCTTTCTTTTTCGGGAGAAAGTTGGTACCTTCCACTCGTCTCATAACAAAAATGATGGAAAATTTTTGCTTTTGCATTTTCTGTTGCTTGTGTTTGCACACACACACCATGTACACACACAACCACAAGTTATACACATATCATGTCATGTCAAGTCAAGCTTGGTCAAGTTAGTTGGTCAAGTAAATCATAGTCTATACGAGTCCCTTGGCAATTTTTATTTTGCAGGTCTCAATTACAGCCCACGTTCGGGGACAAGCGAACCTTTTACAGCCTATGTTCGGGGACAAACGAACCAACTACAACCCACGTCCGGGGACAAGCGGACCATCTACAGCCCACGTTCGGGGACAAGCGAACTATCTACAGCCCACGTTCGGGGACAATCGAACCATCATCATTTTAGTGATCATCTCCCAAGCGAAATGATTCACGACACAAGGTTCTCGATAAACATAGACTTAGAATCTCATCATCAGACAAGTCTTTCCTCAAGCATGGAAAGTGTCGTCCGGTGGATTTCTTGAAGCATAGAAAATTGCCAAAATCATTTGTTGACTTTCCTCAAGCATGAAAAGTATTATCCGGTGGATATCTTCAAGCATAGAAAACCGCCAAATTCATATGTCAGTGTAGACACCCATTTTTGTCTCCCCAAAACCAAACCCGGTGATGATTACCTTTCACGTCGAATCATAATCGAATGAAACGAAAGTGTGGAAAGGTGTAGTGTTGCGGAAAGTTTTATTTTCTTTTCACTTCTCTCTGTTTTTGAAAACTTATTTTAAGAAAACAGCCAATCCAGTTTGGTTGGTCCATGATATGGGTCCAATGGTAGTGTAGTTGGATGGGGCTTGCAAAGACCTTTCCAACGATACATTATAAGCTCAATTCCGATGAATATTGAGGAAGTTATGGCCAATTTACTAAACTAGGCCCGGTTTGAGCTTTATGTACGGCCCAATGATCTTGGGGAGGGCCTAATATGATTTATCATTCCTAATGAAATTAGGAATGGTTTTAGTTTTCTAGATTCTTCTAGAAGGTTCTTTTCATTCCTAATTCAATTAGCATTGATAAATTGACTTTTGTTGACTTTTCAAAGTTTTAATCAAAATCAAAATAGCATTTTCGAGGAAATTATATTATTTTATCCTCCAGTACGGTAAATTTATCGGATTTTCGAAAACGCGTTGGTATCAGGCTAGGCGCCTAACCCTAGGCCTTGGCGCCTGGAACCAGGCCTGGCGCCTGGCGCTAAGGCTGGTGCCTGGCGCCAGCTAACCAGGGTTGGTGCCAGCCCTGTTTCCTGAGCGTCAGACTCTGTTTTGTTAAATTATCTTTTTGGCTTATTTTCTCTATAAATATCGTATTAAAAATCCGTTTTCACGAACCAATTATCATCATCTACATTCATTCACCATTAATCATCTACAACTATCATCTACCAATTCTCACCTATTCTCTAAATCATTCATCTCTCTTCAACATTCAATTCTTTCTTCTTTGCTTTTCATACAAAATTCTGCATTCACAAGATCTAGAAACACCTAGCCATATTCGAAGTTGCATTTGCCCTAGACGTGAAAGGTTTTAATTTCTGAGGGTTTGGTCCCAAATCTCTCTTTCAATTATTTAATTTAATTGTTGATTATTATTTTCCTTGAAATTACTAACGTGTGTATTTTGTAATTAGAAAGAGGTACGAGGCATCAAAGTAAGTACTTTATGGTTTTAATTGATGTTATGATGTAGAAATCATGTTTATATTGTTATTATGATATTCCTAGTATCATGTCTAGGGTAATTTTAATATTAAATATGATTGTTATGATGCTTCCTACGTTCTTTCTAATATTTGTGATTGTTAGTATCATGTTAGGGCTAAAGATTTGATTTTTATTGTTTAGTGACATGCTAGGGTTTGTTATTAATCCTGTTAGTATCATGCCTAGGATCTTGCTATTATTATGCTTTAATATTAACATGATTATTTTAATGGTTAATATGATTGTTATTATGATGATTATTTCATTGTTATAATTTTATGATCATGATTATATTTTATACTTTGATTATTATGTTGCTTAATTTATATTGTTATTGCTTGATCACCTTTATTGCATGTTTAAAGGGAATTTGTACTTGTAATCACGCTTAATAAGATATTTAATAATCTTGTTTAGGGTTAATTGTGATTATAATTTCAAGTGATCGCCAATAATAGATTTGTTTGTGCATTAATATTCAACCAACATAGATAAACATGTTTAGGGTTAATCCTATTGATTGCATGTTAATCAGAAAGCGCACATGAATACGATCAGAATAAGGTAGAGGCCTATTATTAGGGCAGGTTCAATCTCTTTTAGGTTGGATTTTTACCTTCATCCCCGAACCCTTATTTGTTTCTAAACCTTATGGAGTTCACGATCTCTTGGATCGTTAAGGGGTGTAACCTTCACCCCGTGAACGGTTTACAAGTTCCTAAAAAACTTGTTGGCGACTCTGTTGCTCTATCTTCTTCCCTTTTGGACGCCACTGTACTTTAGTGTATGATCACAGTGGGGTTCAAGCTAGTGGGATTTTAAAGGCTTGAAATTTATTCCCTACAGTTTTTGGCGAATCCACTGGGGAGGATTTCTATTTTAATTCCTGAATTTGTCTCGGCAATGATTTAGAATGAGTGGATGAGACTCGAAAAGTTCTAAGTATTTCATGTGCGTAATTTTGATTAACATTATTGTCATATGCATAAAAAAGATCTCATTGGTAAGACCATCCGTAATGAGTTAAAAACATAGGATTTTACACGTAGGAAATTTGAGAAACGTCTTTCACAACTAGGACTGAAATAACACCGCGCGAATTTGGAAAATTTTATCGAGCACAGAAAGCTGCTGAGGCATGTGGGAAGTAGCGTCAGGGGCCAGAGCTTGGCGCCAGGCTTTTAGCCGTAGCGCCAGACGCCAGTATTGGCGCCAGGCGCTACAGTTAAAAACTGGCGCCAATCTCTGATTGCTGGCGCCAATTTCCCCCAATACCGAGCCAGAAATATGCGTTCTAATTTCGACCGGTTTTTCGTATTGTTTGCTCGATCCTACTTCCTGATTGAATTTTTTCTTACTTTTCTGAAACCCATATGTGTTCTACATATGGACATAACCCTCTGGGGGCATGCTCCATCTACCCTATTGAACGCTCCGTGCAACAAAGGGTACATCCGAGATGTTGAATTCACCAAACCATGGAAGCGAGTTTTTTCTAAAAACTCGCGGTGTCCCATCCACTCGCGCCAACCCTTCACGGTTAGGCTTCCGCGCGGTGCATCCGGACAATTAACCATGGACCCTCTATTGACTAAACCATATCCCGAACTTTAGAGAACTAGAGCCATGGTTAGGTTGCGAATTCATTGCATCATATTCTGCCTACTTGACTAATTCTGCATTATTTGTTGTGCATATATATTCTATGTTTCTCTTAACCGTTTGTTGACTTGTGTTGAGACTAAATAGATTAATGACTTAAAGAACTTTTCCTAATTAATTAATTAATTAATTTTAGTCAATAAAGTCTAATCGGAATTGACCTAGTACGACTCTAGGCATACCCCAGTTGACTAATAACACCGAAAACAGTCTTAGACCGAAGCTCCAATATTGGCGCCAAGATCTGAGCTGTAGCGCCACACTATGGAGTGTAGCGCCTGACGACAGCTATGTTGCTTGGCGCCAAGCTCCACAGTGTGACGCCAGTCCTGTCGCTTGGCTGACAGTTCGGATTATTGGTCGAGTCATCACCTAGGGTCTAATTAACTAATTTGCTAATTAATTCGGTTAATTTTCGCTGTCAATAACACCTTGTCGAGTCGTTAATTGAGTCTAGTCGCATAGTCTAGCCACATGGTCATGACACAAGTCTCAACATGTCACCTACACTCACTAGTCTTAGCACACACTTTGAGTATATGTCACCTTGACCATGTCTTAGGTTCATGCATGAGTCGGTCTTTCCGTCATTTGAGTTGGGGGTACATTCTATTCCTAATCCTTCATATCCCTCCATCTAAATCTTCTTCACATTCTATTCCAATATTTTTTCACTTCCTCCATCCATTGCATGTTGAATAAAGTTTGAGTCAAATAATTAACAATAAGTATCCCCAAATTCCTTTCCCACAGTACTTGGTCGAGGAGAGAAGGGTGATTAATCAAGGACAACCTCTTTATTCAGGTATCGCTTTTTGATAAACCTATTCGTCAAAAGAGGAAGGCTACGAAGATAATGACAACTCAAGAAGAAGTCAATGATCTTAAGAACCAACTGGCTACCGTGACTGAAACACTGAAGCTTCTCGCACTCAAGGTGATCCCGTGAAGCAACAACATATGAACCTCATGCAAGAGAGTCTAAGCAAGCTATCTAATGACTATAAATTTCAGGGCATGAGTTCACAAGGGGTCTCGCGGGATAAGGAACTTCCTCCGCATAAGTTCAACGCCAACGACATCCCAAAATTCAGAGCAACTGATAACCCTTATTTTCATTGAAGAGCATTCAAAACCATAATGAGTATTAAGGGTATCGATAAGAAGGTTTTCCCCTCTCATTCCCACTATCTCTCGAAACCGTTTGCCAACAATGGTTCTTATCCCTTGACAAAGAGAAAACCTCTACCTGGGAATCGATGGTAAACGCTTTCATTGATAGGTACAAGTGCAATATCCAAGTTGAAACCGATCATAGACAACTTGAGATGCTAAGACAAAAAAGAGAATGAAGGCTTTACTTCTTTCTTTAATAAATGGAGGGAAACTTCCACCAAGATGATTGAGGTCCCCACCGAAAAGGAGTCTGTGAGAATGTTTGTCAAGAACCTCCAAGAAAAGTATTCAAAGCACTTAAAATATCAACACAACTTGAATACTTTCAAGGTCGTCTATGACATAGGTATCGAGATCGAAGACGACCTCGCAAAGCAAAAAGCTACTAACAATAGCAACCACGGTGGCTGGAAAGGAAAGAAGAACGACAATCCTTCTTCTTCCGAAAACGCCAACTCTAGTAATAATGTTAGTACCTTCTACCACAATGATGTCTTAGCCATGGACAATCAAGGATCTAAAAGGAAACCCAGGCGAGAGTTTACGCCCAATTGGAATGACCTACGATGCTGCTTTCGATCGTCTCTATGATCGAGGATTAATCAAACCTATTGGCCCTACCGAGGATCCAACACCAAAAAATCGATCTTCGAGATGGAATCCAAACTCCTATTGAAATTACCATCAAGGGCGCGGTCATACTACTGATGAATGCTACAGGTTTCAAAACCTCATTCAAGATCTCGCAGAGGCAAATAAAATCCCATTGCCTCTAGCCAGCGAGAAGACTGGGTGATGATGAAGCGAATGACACAAGACAAGAGCCGAGCTGCGACGACAGGATTTCATGACCTCTTTTTCTATTTATTTTTCATTTTTTCCTTTCCCAATAAGTCTAGCATAGGCACCTTTTCTTTTCCTTTATATTAATTTTGTTAGTTTTTTTTCCTTTTTCCCTTTTTAATAAAATGAGCATTTATTTCCTTATATATGATCATTTCATTATATTGCATCAAATATATATATATATATATATATATATATATATATATATATATAATATATATATATATATAATCCATGTCGAATTAAGCACAAGGTATACCAATGATTTGAGGCACCCTTGTAGCCACATCATATTACCTTTCACCCTTCAATTATACATCCTTTTTTGGTAAACCACTTTGAGCCTCGTCTAACGATAGACCTTTCTTTTTTCAACCTACATTTACCTAACCTTGGGATGGGATGGTGTGTAACTTATGCAATTCTAAAAAAGATCTTGAGTATTTCAACAGATTAAAATAGCACAAATAGCAAAAAATAAATAAAAGTTTACAAAAGGGCAAGTGTTCCAATGTCTTTGATATGAAAATATCTTTGATATGAACACGTCTTAGATCGCGTCTCTTATCGAGTGCTCGGTACCGTGCCTGAGAAACATGAATGCCAAGTGAGTGATAGACCGCATGATCGGGATCGCCCACACTTATGAAAATAAAGATAAATGCTAATGCAAAAAAAGAGCTAAGAAAGAGTAAGAACTTAAGCACAAAATACAAAGATTCAAAAGCGAGGTTGCACACTTTGGGGGCTTATCTAGGGTCTTGAGCCTTTATCACCTTCTTCTTCAAACCTTTAGCCTAACCACGATACAATCCTTAAAAAAGACCTTTTTGAGGTATACACACTTGTGCGAGGTTCGGCTAGAGATACGTTCGGCCTGATTCCTAACGGATACGTAGACAACCTCACATTGAGGTGAGGCCGTAATAAACATGCATTCATATTCACATTCACACACTTGCACCATGATCATATCAAGGGATCTCCAATGCTCATCCCTATTCATTTAGAGCTAGACTTGGGGGCTTGATCCCTACATTATTAGCTTACCTAGCCTAAGAGTCACCACCATTTGACTCTTTTCAATATATTTTTCCACACACTTAGCCTTTGCGGCCTAGCTTTAGTGTCACTATCATACACATCACACATACACGATCAAATATACTTCCCTTAGGAACCCTTTATCATGAAATCTAAACACAACGGTGAAAGCACGCCTTGTCAACATCACTCATCAATCATAATCATCATTGCATCGAAGTATGAAGTACTTAGCCTTCATGCCGAAGTTACTCAAATACTTTCATCATTGAGTCACCCATTGAGATAGCCTAGGATGGATTAATCCTTGCACCTTGAAAGATAGTATCAAACAACTTTTGACTAAGCTCATTCAACATGCATCTTCAAACTTCGATTCTTTTTCGCGTCTTTCTTTTTCGGGAGAAAGTCGGTACCCTCCACAAAAATGACGGAAAATTTTTGCTTTTTTCATTTTTGAGTCACGTTGAGTCAACACTATGCACACACGGGTCATGAGTCACACGTGTCATTTTACTTTGAGTTGAGTCAACCTCAAGTTGATCACATCGAGTCAAGTTTATACCTTGAGTCGTGTCAAGTCAATGAGTCAAGCAACGTTAAGCCTTAGGTCAACCCCAAGATGGCTAAAGAGATTGGAAAAGTTCTATAGTGAAAAATAAACACAGGTGCAGCAGAACAGGGAAGACCCTATCACAGCATTCGGCGACAGAGTCAATTCTTGGCGCCAGAGATATCTCAGCAGCGACAGAGCTCGAAGCCTCTCAGAAAGGTGATTTCGACCTCATACAGCGATTTCAGGTTCCTTGGTACGCCAGTTAGCCCCTATAAGCAATTTGACATGATTAAGTAGTCAGTTTGATTACAATCGCAATAAGTGATTGACCTGATGAAAGATCGTCTCACTTAGCTTAAGCGCCTAAGTATTGGTTCATTACAAGCACCAAAGCATCGGTTCAAAAGCAAGCACTTAAACGACAATATTTCCAAATATGGATTGTCGCGCATTCTTATTAAACGACAAAGTTTTCCAAAAATTGGATTGTCATCCCCAACTGATAATATTTCCAAAAATGGATTGTCGTGCATCTTCTTCAACGACAATTTTTCCAAGATTGGATTGTCATCTCTGTCAAAGTTTCCAAGTGTGGATTGTCGTGCTCCTTCTTTGTTTGGCAAGTTTTTCCAAGTTCGGATTGTCATACATTCATAGATCGCTAGCAAGTTTTCCGAGATTGGATTGTCATACACCTAATTCCCTATGGAAAAATTTCCCAAAGGATTGTCGTAGGTCTCTATTCATCATAAATTTCGGAAAAGGTTCCTCAACGTGGATTGTCATTCATTTCAATAAATGGCAAATTTTCCCGAAGAGGATTGTCAGTCGATTCTTTTTTTTGCAAATGTTCCAAGACGCGGATTGTCAATAGTGGCAATATTTCCCCAAAAGGATTGTCGCATAGCGTTTGACAAATTTCCAAGATGGATTGCTTTCAAGAGTTATATTCCAAGATGTGGATTGTCGATCGTAGAAAAGTTCTTATGAAATATTGTTACGAAGCATTGGCAACATTTCCCAAAAATTGGATTTTTGGCAGATTTTCCGAGATACGGATTGTCGCTTCATCATGGCAATATTTCCAAGGATGGATTGTTACGAAGCAATGACAACTTTCCCTAAATCGGATTGCCATACATCATACAAGAGTTGTGTTGGCAACTATTCCCAAAGAAAAGAGGATTGTCATCACAGCAAAAGCACCGACATACTGGTTCACAAGCAGCAAAGCGCCGACGTAGTGGCATAGCAAATATTAAAAAGCAGTGATCTTTTCGAAGACTATCACAACAGGAAAAAGAAGCTCTTTGTTCAGAACGTCAAAGCAGCAAGGTGGCATTCCCTAGCTTGCGCAAACGCGTTGGTATCAGGCTTGGCGCCTAAACCCTAGGCCTTGGCGCCTGGAACCAGGCCTGGCGCCTGGCGCTAAGGCTGGTGCCTGGCGCCAGCTAACCAGGGTTGGTGCCAGCCCTGTTTCCTGAGTGTCAGACTCTGTTTTTGTTTAAATTATCTTTTTGGCTTATTTTCTCTATAAATTTCGTATTAAAAAATCCATTTTCACGAACCAATTATCATCATCTACATTCATTCACCATTAATCATCTACAACTATCATCTACCAATTCTCACCTATTCTCTAAATCATTCATCTCTCTTCAACATTCAATTCTTTCTTCTTTGCTTTTCATACAAAATTCCGCATTCACAAGATCTAGAAACACCTAGCCATATTCGAAGTTGCCTTTGCCCTAGACGTGAAAGGTTTTAATTTCTGAGGGTTTGGTCCCAAATCTCTCTTTCAATTATTTAATTTAATTGTTGATTATTATTTTCCTTGAAGTTACTAACGTGTGTATTTTGTAATTAGAAAGAGGTACGAGGAATCAAAGTAAGTACTTTATGATTTTAATTGATGTTATAATGTAGAAATCATGTTTATATTGTTATTATGATATTCCTAGTATCATGTTTAGGGTAATTTTAATATTAAATATGATTGTTATGATGCTTCCTACGTTCTTTCTAATATTTGTGATTGTTAGTATCATGTTAGGGCTAAAGATTTGATTTTTATTGTTTAGTAACATGCTAGGGTTTGTTATTAATCCTGTTAGTATCATGCCTAGGATCTTGCTATTATTATGCTTTAATATTAACATGATTATTATTATGGTTAATATGATTGTTATTATGATGATTATTTCATTGTTATAATTTTATGATCATGATTATATTTTATACTTTGATTATTATGTTGCTTAATTTATATTGTTATTGCTTGATTACCTTTATTGCATGTTTAAAGGGAATTTGTATTTGTAATCACGCTTAATAAGATATTTAATAATCTTGTTTAGGGTTAATTGTGATTATAATTTCAAGTGATCTCCAATAATAGATTTGTTTGTGCATTAATATTCAACCAACATAGATAAACAAGTTTAGGGTTAATCCTATTGATTGCATGTTAATCAGAAAGCGCACATGAATACGATCAAAATAAAGTAGAGGCCTATTATTAGGGCAGGTTCAATCTCTTTTAGGTTGGATTTGTACCTTCATCCCCGAACCCTTATTTGGTTCTAGACCTTATGGAGTGGACGATCTCTTGGATCGTTAAGGGGTGTAACCTTCACCTCGTGAACGGTTTACAAGTTCCTAAAATACTTGTTGGCGACTCTTTTGCTCTATCTTCTTCCCTTTTGGACGCCACCGTACTTTAGTGTATGATCAAAGTGGGGTTCAAGCTAGTGGGATTTTAAAGGCTTGAAATTTATTCCTTACAGTCAGCTTTCCTCAAGCATGGAAAGTATCATTCGGTAGATTTCTTCAGGCATAGAAAGCTACCAAACTCATCTGTCGACTTTCCTCAAGCATTGACAGTATTATCCGGTGGATTTCTTCAAGCATAGAAAGCTTTCAATCTCATTTGTCGACTTTCCTCAAGCTTGGAAAGTATTATCCGGTGGATTCCTTCAAGCATAGAAAATCACCAAATTCATATGTAGACTTTCCTCAAGCATGGAAAGTATCATCCGGTAGATTTCTTCAAGCATAGAAAGCTACCAAACTCGTCAGTCTGCTTTCCTCAGGCATGGAAAGCATTTCAACAAACGTCATCCGGTGGATTCCTTCAAGCATAGGAAAACTACCAAACTCATTTGTCACCGATACACTGGTGTCAGATAAGCGTTCTATCCCTTTACTCTTTTATCTGCGGAATTAACAGTTTTTGCAGGTATCGGCGTATATAGAGTGATTTAGGATCGCAGAACGTCTTAAATCAATCTTCGTCCCTATCGACTACTTTCACTATCGTTTTCGAAACTAACGTTTCTAAAAACTCAGTCAAAGTGGGAGCTTCTGTAAACACCTAAAAATGTCTCCCCAAAACCAAACCCAATGATGAACAACCTTTCACGGCCATTATTGGTCGGGTTGAGTATTTAATCTTGGAGTGCTTAAATCCATATTTCCATTTCATAAACCAACCCAACTTCCAGCCCATTTCCCCAAACCATAACTTATTTTCCTCTTTTCGTTCCTTTAAACCCAAAATAATTCATTTCGTGTCCTTTTTATAAAAACGTTTAATCCAGTTTATTTTTGTCTATAATCTGGGTCCAATGATTTAATATTTGAATGAGGTTTGAAAAGAGCTTTCCAACGATATATTATAAGCCCAAATTCGAGTTATAACGAATAAGTTATGGCCAAAATATTAAGCCGAGCCCAAACCGAACCTAAGCCAACCTTACCTACGACCCAATGATCATGTGGAGGGTCCAAATTATTTAATCCCATTCCTAAACAAATTAGGATTAATTAGAAACTTCTATAAGTTTCTAAAAGATCTTAATTATTCTTTTTGAAAAGATAAGATTATAGAGTTTGAAATTGAATAAAACTTTTCTTTTTGAAAATCCTATTTCTATCCGAATTGAAAGACGTTCAAAGATAGTCAGATATGATTTTCATGACTTATATTTTTTATTTAAATTTTATATGGTTGGATATCCCTTGAAATTATCTTTCCAATGATATATTATAATGTCAATTCCGAGCTATAACGGAAAAGATATGAATAAAATGTCAAACTCTATCCAAAACTGACACCGTCTCACTATTTCGGCCATATATTTTATTCTACAAAATATTTTAATCTGATTCTAATTGAGTTAGAAAGTAGACTTCAAGATATTACCAACTATGTCTTATTTATTTTATTCCGATTTTTGTATCAAAAGATATGATAAAAACAAAAACCGCAAAAACTGTTGTTTATCACAAGAGTTTTATCCGATTCGAATTCTTATATTTTCTTGATTCTTCAACCCCTCTTTTTTCCTTATAAATAGAGGTCATATCTTCCCTTTTTCAATCATCAACAAGCTTGATCATTAAATCCTTCTCTCTTCCTCTCTTTTACACCAAAAATCATTCTATTCTCTCTCTCATATTCTAAGTCTTAAACCTATATTCCTAATTACATCATTCTTCCCCTAAGCACTCCAAGGAGTCCGTACTTAACCTAAGGTTCCGCCCTTAAATCAAGGCGTGAAAGGTATAATTAACTGAGGGTTTGGACCAAATCAAACCTTTTTATTTAATTTAGTTGTTTCAATTTGATTTATATTTTTATTGAAGTTACTAACAGTTTATTCATGATGTAGCAATTCAAGGAAACGCGGAAAGTGAGTAATTGATTCACTTAATTACTCTTATTTTTATATTGCTAGTATCATGATTAGGGCTATTATTATTATTATTTTATTTGAATAACGATATTATTGTTGAATTGCTTCCAATATTAATGTTTATTCTATTATTATTTATGATCACCATATTGCATGTTTAAAGGGAATATGTAATTGAAAATCACGCCTTATTAGATAATTTGGACAACTGGTTTATGATCCTTTTTTATCTTGTTATTAATTCATGTGATCACGATATTTTAAAATTATATGTTGCATTTATAGTCAACCAATTTAGTTTAATAATAGTTTGGAGCAAATTGAATATTTTGTTTGTATGCCTTTGAGATGGCAGGAATCACTTTTCACTATAAGAATCGAGTAGAGGTCAATACGGGCGAATGTGACTCCATGACTCACTTCGTACCTTCATCCCTGATCCTCCTTTCGTGGTTTCGAACCATATGGAGTTAATAATATCATGGATTATGGATGGGGTGTAACCTTCACGGGTCAATCGTTGTTGCCTATCGTTGTCCCTTTATCGTGGTTACCTTTTATAATCCGTGAACGGTTTAGAAGTTCCTTAAAAACTTGTTGGCGGCTCCCTACTTTCCTTGTCCCTAATCGTATGTCAATTCCCACTTCCTATGAGTGCCAAGCATATTCACCGCATGCTTTAACGTAGGCGTACTTCGAACGACGCCTACACTTTCCCTCTCTCTTCTCTTGATTTCACCCGTTCTTCCCTTTTTCTGTTTCTTGTTTTTGCACATTTTAATTCACTTATCGCATTTTCATTGTTTAGGGTTTCAATTTCTGCAATTACAACTTCAACGAATTGACAATTCAAAAAGGGGAAAATCATGTGTAATTAGTGTTAGTGAAATCAAATTGAGATTTTTCTCAATTCAAACTAGGATTTTACGAATTGATTAACCGGTAATCGGACAATAAGATAAGAAATTTTTCACACAATTAAAACATGAAATTTGGGCGAAAACACTAACATGGTAGTGGGGATTACTCATTATGATGATCATGTTCATATGCAAAAAAAAAAAAAAAAAAAAAAAAAAAAAAAAAGAGGGTAATTTTAGGTCCCCTTCTCTACAATGTAGCTAATTTGACATATCAATTGGTCTCCCCCACTGCGCTTTTACTTAGAAAATGAAAGTACTGCACAAACCCTAGTTGTTAAAATGAAATGAGAGCTATGGAAAGAGAAGTGCTGAATGTAGAGTTTCGCATTGAGTTTGGGTGGGTGAGAGTACAATAATGGGTTTTACCGCGGAGAGAGAATACAAAGGGAAAATCGAGAAAAAAAGAGGGAAAGAGAGTAATTATATACTCCTAGACTCTAGTGTAGCTATCTATTCCTACACCTCCTTCCTAAACAACCCCAATAACACCACTTTCTACAATTGTGTAGTAACCGCACAGTAACCACACTTTTTACCTCCTTTTACATTTTTTTTTAAAAATAATCATAAATGCATTTCATTTCATTTTCTTTCTCTTTAATTTTTTTCTCCATTTTCTCTCTCTACACCTATTTCCTACATTTTTTCTCTCTAAACCCATTGATTAACTTTTTCTAATAAAAAATTTCTACGAATAAGTGACAAAAGAATTTAACAAAATAAGTTCGAAATTCGAAAGATAAAGTGATTTTGTTCATATTTGGTTAAGTATGAACCCTAGGTTTTATTTTATTTATTTATTTTTTTTGTTATTGTATTTTAGAGCAATAATCGAAACACCAACAATGGAAAATCCATCAACGTAAGTATTTACTTTGGTTTTAGTAATTTTTGTTCAAAAACTAGTAAATCAAATAAGGTTTTTTTTTTTTTTTTTTGTTTTTTTTTGTTTGGTACAACAAAGAAAACAGTTTCAGAGAAGAAAAACAAATATTCTATAAACATTTGAGTATGAATAAGATTAATTAGTAGTGAATTTTTTCTTTTGATGAATATTCATTTTCATTTTGATAAATGCTCATTTATACATTAGTATACTATTATTTACATGTTTTTTTTGTTTTTTTTTTATATAAAAACTATCATTTACATATTAATATATAGATAATTAATAAAAATGCTCATTTATTTATAATTCATAGTCATTCGTGTAATAATGTTCATTTTTTTCATAATCTAAAGTAAAAAATTATTTTGACGAATGTTCATTTTTATTTTGGTAAATGTTCATTTTTATTTTGGCATATGTTCAATCACATAATAGTACATGGTCATTCACAATTTCACATATTAACACACGATTATTAGAATTTTGATAAATGTTCATATTCTTTTTTTATCTACTTCAAATGTTTCTTATACATTTTAATTTTAAATTGTTTCAATATATGCTTTTTCTTAGCAATCACATATTTATAGCTTCAAGAGTTTATTCACGTATACATTTCATGTTCATCAATTGTTATCTTTCATGCATGATCATTATCAAACTAATATATATGCTCATTTATAAAGACTTAGTTGTTCGTTTTATTGAATTACGTAAATATGTTCATTTATGTATTAATAGTTGTTCATTTTTGTATCGATAAATTGTCATTTCCATACTAATATATATATATATATATATATAATATATATATATATATATATATATACATTCATGTATGTTCATCTTAATAATATGAAAGAAATAAAAAATAAGGAGATCATAAAGGCATGGATTCGTTAAGCAACATGAACCAATAACATGAACTTGGATTTTTCGAATTCAGATCGAAAAGTTTATTGTATTTGATAATATGTGTGGAGTTGTATAACTTGTATTGTATATTTTAATATTTACTTTCATATTAATATATATCCATTTTCATTCTGATAATTTCATTTTAATAGATAGATGTATATTGCATTCTTATGGCATAAGATGTTCATTTATTTAAATACTTGTTCACGCTCAAATTAAAAGATGTTTGTTTAAGTTTTAATATATTTTATTATATACTAAAAAATGTAAAATTAATTTTGAATATTTATTCATTGTCATACATAAAGTTGTTCATTTTGTAAGACACGTATGTTTACTTTTAAATAATTATATGTTCATATTTATAAACATCTATTTTAATTTTGATAGATATTTATTACAAAGTGCAATATTAATACACATGATTTTTTTTTTTTGAAACCTATACTCATGGTTATTCACATATTTATTTGTATATGTTCATTTTCAATTTAATACAAGTGTTTTTTATTTTTATAAAGAAGACTAAAAGACACTCAATTAAACTACCCAGTAATACCAATAAAATTTGTCCCTCCTATAATATACATGCATCAGATGCATGTAATTATAAAGCTACTAGCTGTTCAAACAAAAAATTATTATATAAAAAATGTTCATTTTTATATTGATAGATGCACATTTTCATTATGATTCATTATCATTTTATTTTTAAAATGTAAATGCATTTATTTTAAATAAAAATATACATATACTTAAATGTTCATTTTGATACTAAAACACCTATTATGTCATGAACTAGTTACTTTTTTTTTATAAAATTTATTATAACATGTAATAGTAAACATTTACGCATATATAAATGAACATTAAAATAGTAAATATTCATGCTTATATATGTTCATTTTCATATTAATGAATAGTCTATAACATATCTTATTACTTATGTGTTATTTATTTTTAGATACAGAGTTATTAGTTCAATAATAACTTTTGAAGGTTGTTTATTTTTATTGATCACTAATAAACATGCAAATGATACGTTAATTATGATAGGTGAATTTTAATGCTCCATTATTAGATGTTCAATTATAAATAATTAATTGTTTATTTACAATGATTAAAAAATATTGTTCATTTAATTTAAAAAATAGTACATGTTCAATCACGGTGTATAAAAGTTTTTCAATAATTTTTCCTATTCAATTTTCGTAAATCACGAATACGTGACTGCTGCAAAAATCAATGATAATCAATTATTACCAAATAGGACCTAATATCAATCATTTAAAAAACAAAAACAACAAATAATGCGAAATTAACATCGTACATTGCCAATAACGACAATGATAACAAATATAATTGAATAGAGGAAATACAACTAAATGCAAATCAATAAAAGCAAAAAAATTGCAATCAAATCAAAAAACACAAATACATAAATCAATTGGATAGAAGAAATTGCAGTCAAACTGTAAATTAAAACTAGATAAAAATAAAAATAAAAATACGGAGTAGAGTAAGAAAATGGAGCAAATAAATTTATAAAACTCACTCCATGGAGTTGAGCTAGAAATCTCCATGGAAGAAGAGAGAGAAAATTGAAAAAAAAATGGAGAGTGAAGATGAAATTAGTGAAAATAAGGAGAGAGGAAATGAAATTGGTGAAAAAGAGGAGAGAGAAAAAAAGCAATTTGGGTTTGTAAAAATGTTTACATACTTTCTTGATTGAAAAGTAATGAAAGAAAGATAAAAAAAAAGGGAAAAAAAAACTCATGCAAAAGGTGTCACTAGATGATGAAATTGACGTAATATAGAAGGGGGGTGTAGGTGAAGTTGCATACACTAGAGTCTAGGGAAATTTTGTAGAAAGAGAGGGAAAATTAAATAGTGAAGCCCAAGATGACGTCATGTAGGGAGGATGGTGTGAAGTCGTGGTAGTTTTTATTGTTTTGGACAAAACTAGGTGGTATAATACAATAAAAGAAAATACTTGAGGTGGTAATGTAAAAAATAACTATATTACATGGTATTTTTTTATTGTTTCTTTCTTTTATTATAGAAAATCTTTCAATTATTACCTCTAAAAAGGTTGCTTTGTCAATTACAACCCTTAAAAACTTAAATATGTTAATTAATACTCTTAAAAAGTTAAAAGTGTATAATTACTACTATTACTACCTCCGATCATTCTAGTGAATTAGCCTAATTAGACAAAATAACATAATTCATTTAGGCCCCATTTGGTTTAATGTAAAATATTTTCAATAGAAAATTAGTGTTCATGAAAAACATATTTTCAAGGAAAAACACAATTGCAAATTAATTTTCTTTTGTTTGATTGCATACAAGAAAAGTTCAAGAAAAATAAAAAATAAGAGTGGAAATGTAAGGATGAATGAGAGGCAAGTAAAAAAAAGAGGTAAGGAGGAGAGAGAAAAATGTGGCTTTCCTTGTTTTGGGAAGGAAAATGTGTTCCATTATTAAGGATGAAATTTTTCACCCTTGGAAAAATTGTTTTCCACCCTTAACAAACCAAACAAAGGAAAATGGGAAAAAAAAATTAAAAAAAATCATTTTCCATGAAAACCTTTTACATCAAACCAAATAGGGCCTTAGACTGAAACATAATTACATATATACTCTTTTTGGAAACCGTTGCTAAGTGAATTAAATGATATAAATTACTACTTTTTGGTTAATTATTGAGCCATAACATTCATTATTTTCCGACTAATAATGATGTGATTATATGTCACAAAAATGAGATCAATCAAAATGACATAATTACATTTAGACTGAAACATGACGTTATAATTAGACAAAAGTTCATGAAAAGTGTATCTCTTCTCCCATTGTTCCCATTCATATTTACGTACTTTTTTTTTTTTTTCCTTTTACTATTATACTATCTCTATTAATGGTTATTTGCAACTTTGGAATTTTTTATATGGGACATATAATACATAAAATTTGCAAATAATACCCAAAATTTACAAATAACCCTTCACGGAGGAAGTATTTAAATTACCAAATTAACACACTTAATTCCACTCAAATGTAAAAAGTTTCGGTGAAAGTATTGCATTTTAATAAAACGGCTTGAGTGCTTGACTATCCTTTCTTACAGGAATTGCATCCTTTACGTTGAGCTAGTGAAGTTGTATATTGAGGAGGGATGGTACTATACATTCTTGACAGAGAAGTTTTTCCCTGAAACAAAAATTGAATATACACTATTAAGAAGTAAATGAGAATTGTCGAGTGTTTAAGCAAAGAGTGATAAGATTCTCCGCTTACCTCTTCAAGTGTTCTGACTTGATCAGCTTGGGAATCAAGATATCTGATTCGATTAGCTTGGAAATGATTTGCAGCGGCAGGGACAAGCTTGGAAAGTACGTAATCGAGTAAGGTCCTTATCACAAAAATAACAGGGAGAGAGCAGATGATGAAGACAATTATGGCTACCCACAAGGACTTATTCGGTAATACAGTGTAGATACCGGTCATAAAGGCCAGCGTCGTACCATACAGGGAAGTTATCAGTATAAAAATACTGCGATCAACCAACAAATATTCCATAGCACGGTTCGAAGCCATAGACCATATCAAACCAAACAAGACCAACATCGATGAGCACAGAGCATATGCGTCTGCTAGTAAAAACACAATAAATGATGCCTTGGTTGCCTTATTCGCCATGTTATCTTCTTCATCCACACCACCAGGGAGTGTAAATCCAGCAGCAAATGTAATTGTTGCCAAGAGTGCTGCTACAATAAATAGTGCACTTCTTATTGGATCCAACTTCATGTCGTAATGAATAAATAATAATCTCAAGTGCGGATTTATATTTAAATCATAGCACATATATTCCTGCATGTCGAACGATTCATTGTAATTAGCTCTATGATATTGCACATGTGCCTAGAGGTATCAAAATCACACCTTACCAGATCCGATCTGAAATTACCTCGAAAAATTTCTAATTTAGATTCGACTTGTATGAACACAATAATTTAATATGACTCAACTTTAAAAATTGACCTGACTTCTGAATTGACACCTCTACATGTGTTAAAAGCATTCTCATAGGCCAAAAAAATATTTGCCCTTTCTACCCACTTTCTGTTGGTCATATTTTTTCTTACCATTATCTCTTCTGTTTTTACTTATACCCCACCAATATTTACCTCTCCAGCATATCATCAAATTAAAGTTTTGTAATTTATTTAATTGTGATGGAACCCGGAAGAAATCAGCCACTTTTTTATTGGTTAAAGATCTATTTGGGTGGAGCCCACTAGTAAACTATTCATTGTAAATTATGTCCATATTCAAAAAAAAAAAAAAAAAAAAAAAATGTTATTAACCAACCATCATCATTAACAAATAACCAACTGAATATCTTAAGTCTAACATTATTGTAGTGCAATTTATGGGAACCAAATAACATTCACTTCCTCTGTCTTATCTTCATACCCCAACTTATATCTTTTACTACATTGAATTTCCTTTAATGCCCTTTAATGTTGGTGCCCAATTGCACAAACCAATAAAGCACATTAAATACATTTGTACGAATTAATCATGTCTCTTATAATATTATACCCAATGTATTTCACACATGATTACATACTCCCTCCACTTTCAGCACTTTCGTTAATTTCCGTACAAAATGAGACACGAACACAAAATTATGGGATGGATCGGAGTAATTCAAGTACAATGCTATAAAAAAACCTTATACGTAGTTATCATTGAATAAATAACAAAATGCTTGGAGGAACATACCCAATCGCGATCTTGGCATAGTTCGGCAAGCAAAGACATGGCAGTATTGCCTTCAGGATCCTTAATGTTTCTCTCTACCCCCTCGTCACGGAGTAGTGCTGTAGCTAGATAAATATCATTCCTCTCTAATGCTCGATGCAAAGGCGTTGCGCCATTGGAATCTCGTGTATTTTTAAGTTCCGCAACAAATGGTAAGTTCAACAAGTCCACACAATCTTGGTAATTTTGCAATTTAATGTGGTGTAGAGGAGTGTCATTTTCTTCAAGGCAATTTTTTCGAAGATTTGGACAACTATCAATGAAGGCTAGTACAGCCCATGACGTCTCCTCATTCTCACACGCTTTTAACCAATCGAAAGGTTCTAAATTTTTTTATTGTCGATAATTCTGTATCAAACTTATAAGCCACTGTTGGTGTTTTTTTCTGGCTACTTCAAGGGCAGTTTCACCGGCAGCCTTTCCTTCGGAATCATGCATCTTGGTCATCCACCAATATCTCTCAAATAACTTAGTTCCAGTATTCTCTATATTCAATACAGTAAAGAAAAAGATATTGGTCATTAGCTTTTTAAGATAGAGTTGTGTGATAAGGTATAAGGGCTTGAGACTTTTGTGTACAATAATATTAGTGTACAACGTACATCAAACAATTAGTGGTTCCTTTTAATCAATCTTGAGTTACTTGTCAATTAATTAAGGAAAATTTTAAATTTGATATGATATTTTTGTAGGGATGGGATAAAATAATAAGTTTTAAACAATAGATTTATTTGATATATAAACAATAGATTTAGGTGGGATACCCAGTCAATTCCCCATATAAATTTTGTTTATTTGGGGGTATAATTGTCTTTTCAAGTAGTAATAAAGGAATATATGCGTCTTTTCATGTACTAGTTGAGGGGTATCATGTGTAATTTCCTCACCAAACAGTCAAAGAAAAAAAGCAAACAGTAATTGAACAGCTCATCAAAAAAACTAAATAAATGACCTTGCTTTTTCAACATGTTTACAAAAATGCTATCAGATTAACAAAAATTCGTTTATCTGGAAGATTAACTTGTATTTTTCCTACATTTAGTGTTTTTTTTAAACAATAATTTTATTTTGGTAAGTTAGTTTTGTTGTCCAAAAGAACCTTGACGCCGGATTCCGGCATTTGACTTTTTTTCTCCGAAGTTGACTCTCCACGTGACATGATGTTGACTCTCCACGTGACATGTCACGTGACATTAAAAAATCACCCTCTCTCTTATATTTTTCCCTTTTCCCCTCAAATTCCGATCCCCTTATTTGCCTAGAATTTTTCCCCAAATTGTTTCTCTCAACTCACGAACCATGGTTCTTAATCTAATCCATTGTCTTCCCTAAATTTTTAAAGAAATTCAAGCGAGAATCTTTTGATTAAGTCCTTTTTGCATTAGGTAAGAGCTAGCAATGCTTACTGTTTTACAGCAATTCCAACCAAACAAAACCACATAGACCAAGAATAAAGAATAAAAAAAGAGGCAACTTTTCAACATACACAAATTTTCAATTCATGAATCCAATTACCAACAAGTAATTCAACATAAACGCATGCCGCCAATCAATTTTCGTTCGCAAAATATGGCAAAAACCCTAATTTTTGTTCGCCAATTACAATATTATTAAATTCAATTTAGTTGATTTAGCTAGTTTTATAGATTTTTTGGGTGGAAAAGATAAATTTCTTGCCACATTTATTTTTGCCCCTTTTTCCCTTTCGCCATTGGAGACCAAAAAAAAAATTAAAGTACAAAGAGAAAATGAAAATGACAGATGAGAGGAGAAGAAGATATTCGTACTAGGGCCAACAAACTCCTCTATTCTCTAACTCGAATTTAATTTGGTGGATGAGAGCAATAATTTCTGGACTTAATCATCACTCTTTCTTGTTTTTTCCTCAAAGAATACCAGAGGAGAGAGAAATTTAGGGGATTAGAAGAGAGAGAAAGAAGAATGGAGGCAGAGCGTGAAAAAAATTGGGAGGGGGAAGTTTTTTAAGTCACGTGAGAGTCACGTGACTAGTCAACGCCAGATTAAAAAAAAGTCAATCATCGGATTGTGACGTCAAGGTACCTCTAGACAACAAAACAAACTTATAAGGTCCTTTTAAACCACTTTGAACATATAAAATTCTTCCAGACAAAATAGTGAACATATAAGTCCCTTTCAGACAAATTTTTCTTTTGGTAATAAATTAATTATTAATGTAAAATTTTGATTATTTTTAAGGCTTAGGGACTAAATTTAATCTTTAAAGTTTTGGAGCTTTTGATGATATTTATTATTGTTTTTAAAGAAGAACTTAAAAAAAGGAAAGAAATACTTCTTAGTCCATATCTTAAAGATAAGAGCAAGGGATAGTATATAAAAGCTATAAAATTAGACTTTGATTGTCTTTGAAACAATGGATATGGGCATCATTTGTGCCCTTGTTAAATGGACATTCCATCAATATTTTCAAATTTTCCGACAATTTGATCTTCGTTGGCCGTTCCCAAATACCGATAGTCATCAGCCATCAATAAACGTGATACTAACGGCATTTTGGTATATTTACCGATGAATTTTTACAATAAGTAGTTGGTTCAAATCTTGTAGTGGTAGAGCAAAACTAATATGATTATATATTTCCATACATACTTATTTACGTGACTACGGAATTATATTATTATATGATTACATAATACTATTAGTCAAAGTGAATTAGGTGAATAACCAAAAAAGTCTGACATCGCATTATTAAAATTTAGTATAAGTAATTTGTGTGGATGATGCGTGAAAACATAAAAATATAAAAGAACAAAGAAAGTACCTGGCATTTTCCATAAGCTATGAAGAATAGTATTTCCCTTAGTTTTACGCAACATGTTGAAAGTAACTTCCTGATTATTCAAAATTTCTTCAACAACGTTTTCACAACAGTCACCAACAGCAGCAAATAGAGGGCTCTCTGCACTATCGCTGAACATATGACATAATGTCGAATCGAGGTTTATGTAATACAGTGCAAGTTCTTCGTTTTGTTGCTCATATATAGCAACAAGCAAAGGCGTATGTTTGTATATATTCCCTATTCTCCAAGGTGGAAAGTAATCAGTTGACTCATCCATATTTCCTGCTTTCATTTCCTGTTCTAGCTTGTAACCATTTATAATTGATTTTGTAATTTCGACATTCTTATGTGTTCTAGCTGCCGTATGTAAAGGAGTATCAAACAGATTTTCCTCCGTTGCCTTCATTGTGATTAAATCCGTGAAGACTTTCGTCCTCGCAGCCGGAAATTCTCCCCGTAAAAGGAAATCAATCGGCCAAACTTGATTCAATTCTGCCCATTGGTGAAGCATATTGTAACCATTACTGTGATCCACGGCATCTATTAGCTCAGGATGTTTCTCTAGTAGCAATCTTAATACATTTTCTGTATCCCAAAAATTAGATTGTATTAAATAATATTTGTGTATACGTACTACTTCAGTATTATTCAAAGTATTGTATTAATTAAACGATTTGTCTAATGTATCTCTTAATCTCTATGCGGCACATGTAAGTACAAAATAATGAAATCCTGTCAAGTATAGTAATTAATGGCTAAATCTTGTATGTAGCCACATGGTGCAGCCACATTGATTTATAAGAGTAATCTTCATTTTATATGTATTAGTAACCTCATTTTTTATATAAGAGTAATTCCATGTTGTCCATACAAGTAACTCAAATTCATTATACGATTAAAATCAAGTAATTTAGGTATTAGTAACCCTATTTGTTCATTCGTATAACCCCTATTATTTTGTTTTAAAAAATTAAAGAATAATTCCACTTATTTAAGATAGTAACCTTTTTTTTTTCATTTAACTAACATGCATACCTTAAGGTAATCCTATTTAATTTGCTCATCACCGTAACTACGTATTACTTAATTATTTGTCTTATAAATAATTTGTGAAGTGGTCACACCAAGTGGCTAGTCACATATAAGACTTTGTGATTGTGTAGAACACAAATTCTTCAAAATGGCGAGTATACGATAATTTATTGTAAGACGTGTTAAACTTATCTTTAAAATATTTAAAGTTACCCAAGCTATTAAAAAAGTTATTATTTTTCTAATAATAAATTTTATCTTACAATAAACTTATTATGTACTTCCTCCATTTTTTTTATAGTTGTAACAAACACTTTATCGGGCTATTTAAGAAAAGTTGACCTCACATGTTATAATACACTTAAAATAGGGTTGAAATTTTGTTAGGATTATAATCAAAGGGGCATGTGCTTAAATTAAAGGTAATAGTATAATTTTCACCATAAAATCCTTCCTCTTTATGATGTGTTGCAACTTTTGTGACATTTCCATTTTAGGAAAGTGTTGCAAGTATAAAGAAACGAAACGGAGGAAGTATTAGATTAATCATATAAACCTTCATAGTTGTCATCATGAATTTATATGAAATTACACATTAAAATAAAATTCAAACCAATAAAAAATTAAAACTTATCCTTTAAAGAGTTAAAATTAGTATATAAATAGTTAAAGTTACTAACAAAGTGACTTAATTATATACAATAACATCAACATACACCCGGCTTACACGAGAATCATTGTATTTGAAATCCATCTCAATGCGTTTTTTTTGGTTAAAAATTAATTATTTACAATTAATGCACAGATTTACAATCATATTAATTCATTGACTTTGACTTTCTCGTTACATGTCAATATGCTTTAATTAAAATGGGATGTATTTTTTGAAAGAAAAATGTTATCCATATCTCTTAGGGCTACATATAAGTATTAAATTTACTCTTGAAAATTGTAAAAAGTTAAGAAATCATCAAAATATAGACACTAATAACACTGATTTGCGAGTGTTTTTGTCATAAATTCCTAATTTTATACAATTTTCAAGAGTAAATTTAATGCTTATATATAACCCTTAGGGTCACATATAACATTACCCTTTTTTGAACTATCTAGCTTAATACAACTACGAGTATATAAAATAAATAATTTAATATAATAAATACCAAAAACAAAAACAAACCAACAAAATATAAATAATTAAATAGATTGTCTCAAGTTATGCAGATTACAATATACTAATTATTTCTTATGGCTATTCCTTCTTTTTTAAGTTTTTACTATACAATGGACTCGTATTTGAATAGCGCGTTTACAGTATGGCTAGTTGACATGCATCAAAATACAACATGGGTAACCCATGACCAATCGGATAACCCCAACCATACGGTATAACCTGCCATATATGAAACTTTATGTTAAAAAAATAAAAAAAACATTAAATTAATTCTCTTGTTTGTTTTATTAACAATTACCAATTTTTATATTTGACTAACCACAACGTGTGAACATCCATTATAGTGTTACTTAATTAGTGTTATAGAGGTCATTCGGTTTGTGTTACAGGTGTAAATTTCAAGGGGAAATCCAGGATTGTCCAGGCCACCCCATGGCAAGCCCGATGATCACAAAATTTATAATTAAAGCGTTGAAGATTATTTGTGACTTGGTTGGATTGTTGTCTTTTGAATGTTTTGGTTTAGAGATCGAAACATATAGCCTACAATTTGTTTGTTTTAAGTAGAGTTGTCAAAAACTGACCCGACCCGAGAACCCGATATTAACCGGCAATAATCTGAACCCAACTTGTACCCGAAAATGGGGTGAAACTAGTGACCTGTACCTCGACCTAAAACTGACCTGTAACCCGATCTGAAACTGACCTGATGTTGACTGACAATCGATTTGATCTTATACTTTATGACTTGAGCCCGAACTTGCACCCAACCAGATTGTAACCTTCAACCGATTTAATCCGACCCGACAACATTCCGAACCCGAACTAGCTAGTACCCGACCCAACTAAAACTTTATATACTTTTTGTTCAGCTAATGTACTGGTACAATCTGTAAACTATTAAGCTTATTGTGCTCTATTACTCGTATACAAGTTTAATAAAATCTTGATAATGCTTAATCAACTTGACCACATCGATATTTATTAGAATTGAACTTGAACCAAAACCCGACTAAACACTAACCCAAACCCGAATATATTATCTATTTATCCAGCCAAACTCGATACAACACAACCCGAACCTGAAATTGAACCCGATTTGAATTTGACTCGAATCGAACCCGACCTATACCCAAAAAAGATGAACTACCCGGAATCATAACCTAAATTGAAATTGACCCAACCCTAACTTGAGCCTGATTTGAGGCTAGGTTGACTCGACATAACATGATCCTGATTCAACCCGAGACTTGATTTGACCCCATCCGAACTCAACTTGAATACCCGAATTAACAGTTCTAGTTTCAAGTACTTTATTTATTCTCCATATTGTTGTTTCCGTTTATATCTCAATTAACAGTTCCGTTTATCGGGCTAAGGAGTTTTACCTCTTATAATATTTCTTATTCTTTGCTATTTTTCTATAAGTGAACTTATGAATATGTTTTAAAGATCTGGCTCGGTCTATAGGTGTGGTTAGTGTTATAAGAGTTACTTTATTATTTATAAGAGGACACATGGTGTGGCAAGTTGTACACAAAACGTGGTCAATATATGAATTGTTTTAAGATCACATGTAACAATCATGAAATTTGGGAGTATAATTTGATGAAAATGTTGAAATAGCTAGAGTTAGGGGGCGTTTGGTATAAATTCCATAAACGGAATGGAAAGGATTTATATAAGTAACGAAAAAAATAATGATACACGTTACCTTTGATATATGTTTGGTATCTTAATAGAATGGTAACAAATTGAGGAGTTTATGATTAAGGAGGGAAACACATTTTATTTCCACTAGTTGGATAAGGGTAACAATTTGGGGGATTTTGTTACCCTTTGGAAATGGTATTTGTTACTTGTAGATCACACCAAACTAATAGCAAATGGAAACACTTATTTGTTTACGTTTCCTACATTATAAATTTTCATACCAAACACCCCCTTAAGGTTTACCAAGAATTGGTAGACATGAAACAAGCTTGGAAGGAAAGTGGTCATTTCAGTTGCACCGATCCCAACAAGCTAAAAAGGATTAAAATAAATTAAAGGCTATTTTGGTAAATAACTTATTTATGCAGAATTAATTAGCTTATTTATCATTAAATAAGCTAATTTATGGTGTTGGGTGGAAAGCTTATTCCACTAATTAAACTCTTGTTCAATAAGCTCAATTTTAGAATCTTTTTCAAATTGCTTATTCAATATATTGTGGTGAAATGACACTAATTCCTCAATTTAATTTAAAATTCTACCTAAATAACTACCTACCCCAACAATTAGCTTATTAGTCATTTCACATACTCAAACAAGTTTAAGTAATCAATTATTTATCAAACACTTTTACACATTCATCTAATAAATTTTAATACATTCAACTAGTCAAAATAAGCTAACACCATTAGTTCAGCTTTCAGCTTTTTACCAAACACGGTCAAAACCAAAATTGGCTCCATTCAATTCGAATGGACTCTGTTTGACCTGAAACAAAAGTTTCCTCATTTAGTTGTGTTGGAGTTAGTATATTTATAAGCAAATCAGAACTCAAGCCGTCTATCGGCGTCATATGCAAACTAAATATCTAGTGAAGGAGCTATAGCTCTATCAAGGATAAAGAGCTTCGACAAGGCCGAGCTATAGCTGAGATATAGCTCGGGTAAGAGAGAGCTATAGCTCGCTGCTGTTTGTTTGTCGCAACAAGGCCGAGATATAGCTCGGGTACGAGAGAACTATAGCTCGCTGGCCATTTGGTTGCAACAGGGGCGAGCAAGAGATCGAGCGATAGCTTGCGCGCTAGCTTGCTGTCTCTATTGCTTGCGGCTAGGCGAGCGAGAGCTCGCTGCCTTAGTTTCTCGCGACTAGGCCGAGCGATAGCTCGCTCGACTGCGAGCAAAAGCTCGGTCGCTCGGTTTGCTTTTGAGCGGTGGGCTTGCGTGGACTAAAGACCTAATTTCTTGGCTTATTCTTTATTTCACTATTCTCATATAAATACCCTTTTACCCCTAAAATCAATGTACGTTAGTTTCATGATTGGAAAATAAAACCATACAAACACAAACCTACCCTTTACAGATCTGAACAGTTCTTGAGCTATTCTAACCTTCGAGTTTGGGTACACGGATTACGGAGGTCGTTGTGTAAAACCAGGGGGCGTGCGTTACTAGGAGATTTGTACTGGTGGTGGTGTATTTCGCTTCTAAGTCAGTGGGTACCAAACCACGGCACAACAGAAGGAGGTCAGATCTTGATCAGTTATAACAGTTTGTTTTTTATTTTAACAGGTATTTTCCAACAATTTAGAAGCGAAATAATTATTATTAGATCTGTTTCTATCATGAATAGTAATTCTCAAACTCGTTTATACCTAGATCTGTCTAAGGTTGAGTCTCTTGACGGAATTAATTATAAGGTATGGTCACAAAGAATGTTGATTGCTTTTGAACAAGTAGAATTTAACTATGTCTTGTTTAATGATGCCCCAAAACCTATTACTCAGACCAATGCTATGATTCATATTCCTAGTACCCTTGTCGATGGGAATAAAGAATATGTCCATATTCAGACTACTTCCACTTTTATTGCTAATGAATATGAAATCAAGAAATTTGAACGTGATAACAAGTTTGTTGAGGGTCATCTTCTGAACCACATGAAAAATAACATCTTTGATTTGTACATTAAAGTAAAATCTTCTAAGGAGATTTGGTTGTCTTTGGAAAAGAAATATGGGGCTGATGATGCCGGGAAAAGAAATATGTGACTGGAAACTAGTTAAATTTTAAGTTGGTTGATATGAAGCCTATCATGGAGCAAGTCCATGTGTATGAAAATTATGTTGCTGAAATTCTTGCTCAGGGTATGAAAATGTGTGAGATCTTGCAGGCTAATGTGTTAATTGAGAAATTACCTGAATCTTGGTGTGAATATCGAAATCATCTTAAGCAATAGAAAAGAGATCTAACTCTTGAAGAATTGGTGAGTCACATGAAGATTGAAGAGGCTAATCGTCTTAAGGATTCTAATTCTAAGCCGAAAAGACGCAAAGCGCGGTAGGCCCGCGCCGAGGGAGTTTGGCACCTCGATATTGGCTCTTCACCACCTGGGGCAATGAACTAGCTGTGAAAGCTAATTTGGTAGAATTTAATTTTGACAATGACAGGAAATCTGGTGGCAATCAAGCTAGCAAGGGGAAATCTGAGAAAAACAAGGGTAACCTCAAGCCTAGAGGCAAGATTGATAAAAAGAACATCACATGTTGAAACTGTGACAAAGTGGGGCACTTTGCTTCTCAATTCAAGGTGAAGGGAAAGAATGATCGGAAAACCAACGATGGGAAGAAAGGCAAATTCAAGAATCAAGCTCATCTAGTTGAGAATGAGGATCATGATGTGATCGCTACGGTAGTATCTGAGGTCAACTTGGTAGAGAATTAACACTGAATGGATTGTTGACACAAGAGCTTCCAAACACTTCTATGCCAACAAGGATCTGATTTCTAGTATGGAGGAAGCCAAGGAAGGCGAACAAGTTTACATGGGGAACTCTAGCAGTTCTGAGGTGCTAGGGAAAGGAAAGGTGACGCTAAAGCTGACTTCAAGAAAGACTCTAGCCATGCACAATGTTTTGTATGTTCCTTCTTTTCGCAAGAACCTTATTTCTGGTGCTTTACTTAGAAAAGTAGGATTTAAATTACTTTTTGATGCTAATAAAATTGTATTAACCTGGAATGGGGAATATGTTGGAAAAGGGTACCTCAATGGGGGTCTTTTTGTTCTTGAAATTGTAATTGAATCTTCGATTAATAAGAGTTATTCTTCTGCTTATATTGTCGAGTCCTTGATTTATGGCATGCTAGATTGGGTCATATTGGTGTGACCAAATTGAAACGTTTGTATGAAGCATTTAAATTTACTCCCAAATATGTCATGAGATAGACTAGAAAATTGTGAAGTCTATGCATAGTTTAAGTTTGTGAAGAAACCTTACAAGTCTGTCACAAAAGGGGAAACTGCATTGCTAGAGCTAATTCACACTAACTTAGCTGACTTTAAGAACTTGGAGAGTAGAGGTGGTAAACAATTTTATGCTACTTTTGTTGTTGATTACTCTAGATACTGCAGGGTTTATCTTTAGAGGTCAAAGGATGAAGCTGAGTTTGGGTTCCTTGTGTATAAGGCAGAAGTTGAAAATCAATTGGGTCGGTAAATTAAAAGGGTTCGATCTGACAGAGGAGGAGAGTACGGCTCAACTTTCCTTAAGGGCGTGTGTGAAGTTGAGGGGATTATTCATGAGATCTCAGCTCCATACACGCCACATCAGAATGGGAATGTAGTGAGAAAAAATAGGACTCTAAAGGAGATGATGAATGCAATGCTCT
This sequence comes from Chenopodium quinoa, assembly GCF_001683475.1. NCBI lineage: Eukaryota > Viridiplantae > Streptophyta > Magnoliopsida > Caryophyllales > Amaranthaceae > Chenopodium > Chenopodium quinoa. The sequence goes on from NW_018743799.1 coordinate 223,564, forward strand.
TGAGTTCCGGGTTGCAAGACAACATGTGGGGGGAAGTTGTACTGTCAGCAAATTTTGTTCAGAATAGAGTTACTCACAAGAAGTTAGACAAGACTCCGTACGAGCTATGGAAGGGTTATGCCCCAAATCTGAGTTATTTGAAATTGTGGGGGTGTCTAGAAAAGGTGGGATATCCTTCCTTTAAACGATCAACAATTGGTTCGAGAACGTTTGATACGGTGCTAATTAGATATGCTGAGAATAGTGCGTCATAATGATTTATGAGTCTGGGTGACAACGTCATTATCAAATCTCGTGATGCAGAATTCTTCGAACAAGTGTTTCTTTTGAAGAAAATTGATGTTACCAGCAATGTTTCTTCAACTCCTTTGTCTACAGAGCGGGTTAAAAGTTATCCCGAGACTGAGGAGTTATCTCATCCTAGGAGAAGTAAACGACATAGCACATAAGCAACATTTGGCCCTGATTTCCTTACATCGTTCCTAACTGAGCTAGATGATGAGGATGTTCTGGATGGGGTCATGGTATGTATTCATGTTGTAGATGAAGATCCAAAAATGTACGAAGAAGCAATGAGATCGGTAGATACAAGCCTTTGGAAGGAAGTAGTTGACAGTGAACTTGAGTCCATTATCCAAATAGTACTTGGGAACCTGTTGATTTGCCAAAGGGAAGCAGACCTATAGGGTGCAAGTGGATTTTCAAGAAGAAAATGAGAACCGACGGTACTGTAGAAAGGTTAAAGGCCAAATTGGTGATAAGAGGGTTCACTCAGAAATATAGCATTGATTATTTCTACACTTATTCTCCGATGACTAAAATTGCTACTATTCGTACTTTATTTGCCTTAGCCTCATCATTTAATTTGTTTGTGCATCAGATGGATGTCAAGACAACTTTCTTGAATGGTGATTTGGAAGAGGAACTTTATATGGAGCAACCTCTAGGGTTCCTAGTTCCTGGAATGGAGAATAAGGTTTGTAGAATTAAGAAGTCCTTAGATGAACTGAAGTAAGCACCAAAGCAGTGGTATGAAAATTTCATAATACTATTCTTGGTTTTGGTTTTGTTGTCAATGGTAGTGATGCATGTGTTTACTCTAAAATTTTTGGTAATCATTGTGTGATCATATTCCTATATGTGGATGACATGTTGTTGTTTAGTGATGATATGAGTGCTATAACTGAAACCAAGAGAATGCTTTCTTCTAAGTTTGAGATGAAGGATTTGGGAGAAGTAGATGTCATTCTTGGTGTCAAAGTTTAGAAGACCAAGAAAGGTTATTTCCTAACTCAGTCTCATTATGTGCAAAACATATTGAAGAAGTTTGAAAGCTTTGTTGTTGTGTCTTTAAGGACTCCGTATGATAGTAGCATAGGTTTAATGAAAAATCAGGGAGAAGTTGTTTCCCAAGGAGAGTATGCAAAAGTAATAAGTAGCCTGATGTTCTTAATGAATTGCACTCGTCCAGATATTGCATTTGTTGTGAGCAGGTTAAGCAGGTACACTCATTGTCCTAGTAACGAACATTGGGGAGCCTTGAAGCGAGTGCTCATATATCTTCGAGGAACCATGAATTGGGGGTTGGAATTTGTTGGTCATCCATTGGTTCTTGAAGGTTATTGTGATGCAAATTGGGTGAGTTCCAATTATGAAGTGAACTCCAGCAACGGATTTATTTTTACCCTATGTGGGAGTGCTATTTCGTGGAACTCTGCAAAGCAGTCATGTATTTTCAGGTCGACGATGGAAGCAGAGTTCATAGCGTTGGATCTTGCTACTCAAGAAGCCGACTGGTTGAGAAAGTTATTGGCAGATATCCCATTCTGGGGGAAGCCAACACCACCGGTCTCTATGCATTGTGATTCACAGGCTGCTATCTCTGTTGCTAAGAATAGTGTCTATAATGGCAAGAAGCGGCACATACATGTTAGACAGAAGTCAGTAAGACAATTTATTGTGAATGGAGTTGTTTCTTTGGACTATGTCCGAACCGAGAAAAACCTATCTGACCCTTTTACAAAGGGTTTATGCAAGAGAATGGTAATTGAATCGTCAATAGGAATGGGTTTGAAACCTTATTTTGATCGAATGTGAATTGTGTAAGTGTTTATTAAACATTTGACATGTTATGATATGAATAAATCCTAACCTATTGGTTATTGTCTAATTTCCCTGGTGAAGTTAGCTGGGTTTATTTTTGTTTTTATGCTTACATTAAATTGAATCTAACGACTCTTTTTGAAGGCTATTGACAAGGTAGATTCAAGAGACAGGTTGAGCGTAGCTCTTAAGGCCTCTAGCCTGGCCTGGCCTAGTGGCTCAAGAGTAGGGAGTTATAGTGATCTTAAGTGATCAGGAACTATTAGCCCAGACACTACTTGAGCAGGGACCAATAGAGACACCAAAGATGAGTGCACCTTGCCCAAAAGCTCGTTGAGCTGCGGCTAGATGGTGCACTGGTGAGTGCATCTTTTCCGAAAACTCTTTGATCTGCGGCTAGATGGTACACTGTTGAATGATGGAGGTTGAACTTAAATGTTCTTAATGTTTAGTTACATTGCATGAATGGTCCTTGGATTTGCAAGGTACATGTGAAGTTTCACATGTCTGTATGAATAGTCCTTGGATTTGCTAGGAATGTTGAGAACACCTACGTGGGTACGAAGAGTGGCGCTCTTCTAGGGAGGATTGGGCGTGATCCTTCTGAAGTACTCATGAGATCCCATGCAAGTGTAGCCAAGATTATATTTGCGGAGTTGCTTAAGCTATAAAGTCAAGGTATGTGTTTACAAAGTCCCTTCCTCGCTCCTGGGAGTTAAAATCTTAGGATACTCACAAGGGAAATGTTGAAAACTTTATGCACTAATGTGTTAGTTAAAATCTTTGGATACTAGCATTTATGTACTAAGACTTTCATTTACTGTTCAGATCTCAAGTCCGTTTAGCATTAGTGGGTGATTGTTGGAGTTAGTATATTTGTAATGCAAATCAGTACGCCTTCTATCGTCGTCATATGCAAGCTAAACATCTAACGAAGGAGCTATAGCTCTATCAATGACAGAGAACTTTGGCAAGGCCGAGCTATAACTCAGGTAAGAGAGAGCTATAGCTCGCTGCTGTTTGTTGGTCGCAGCAAGGCCGAGCTATAGCTCGGGTACAAGAGAGCTATAACTCACTGGCCATTTGGTTGCGACAGGGGCGAGCAAGAGCTTGAGCGATAGCTCGCGCGCTAGTTTGCTGCCTCTGTTGCTTGCGGCTAGGCGAGCGGTAGCTCGCTCGTCAGCGAGCTAAAGCTCGCTGCCTTAGTTGCTCAGTCACTCGGTTTGCTTTTGGGCGGTGGGCTTGCGTGGACTAAAAGACCTAATTTCTTGGCTTATTCTTTACTTCTCTATTCTCATATAAATACCCTCATACCCCAAAAATCAATGTACATTATTTTCATGATTGGAAAATAAAACCATACAAACACAAACCTACCCTTTTGAGATCTGAACAGTTCTTGAGCAATTCCAACCTTCGCGTTCGGGTACGTGGATTACGTAGGTCGTTGTGTAAAACTTGGGGGGCGTGCGTCATTAGGAGATCTGTACCGGTGGCGACGTATTTCGCTTCTAAGTTAGTTGGTTCCAAACCACGTCACAACAGAAGGAGGTCGGATCTTGATCAGTTATAACAGTTTGTTCTTGATTTCAACAAGTATTTTTTCTACAAGTTGGACCAGTCTAAGCTTATGTCTGTACTAAATTTTTCTTCCTTACTAATCCCACGGTATTATTTACATATATAAATGTTCACTTTACCGAATATGGATTGGAGCTTTAAGAAGATTAGTAGAAAATCATTAATTTATGAAAACTTACTACAGTCAATCTGTCTCTTTGTCAAATGTTCATTAACCTTAGTTAAAGATGAAAGATAGTCAAACAATCAATCAAACAAGCGAGAACTAAAAGCCAAGAAATTCAGACATACCTGAAGAATTTGGTGCAAAATGAAGGGGAGTGGAACCATCTTTCCCACGAAGACTATAAGAGTAGGAGGACAACAATATCTTCTCAGCAACCTTATTGCACCCATTTTTGACAGCAAGGAAAAGTGCGCTGTCGTTTTCCTTCTTGTCTACCATCATGCAGAGCGACTCCACATCCATCGACAATATCTCCATTGCACTCTCTTCATTAACGACCTCAATAGCCAAGTGTAACGGCGTATAACCATTCTGATTATGCTCTAACCATGGTTTATTAGTAACCGGCACCCCTGATTTGTAAAACCCAAGGATGAGCTTCACAGTTTTAAGGCTGATTTGCCTCGATTGCTTCAGCCCAGCGGCCATATGAAGAGGTGTACAACCATTCTTGTCTTTCTGAGAGTGGAGTTTTTGTTGGACCTGTTCCGGTAATATTTCCGTAGCTAGTTCAAGAAATTCCGATTGCTCACACCGTGTCGCGAGGTGGAAAATATTTTCATCCATTGGTGAAAGTTTAGTAAGGAAGTACTCATCAATTGGTTTTAAGCCAACAACACTTCTCAGGAAATCTACGTTTCCCGAGCATGCGGCTTCTTTCAACTCTAGATCCATTGTATTTCAGTTTTTTTTTTTTTTTTGATGTATTTCAGATGTTATGTTTTTGTATAGAAAAAATGTAATAAAATTCTGAATTGTAATAAACACCAAGAACAAGTGTGACGAGTTTATATCGTTTTTTGACAATGAAGATTAACGTGTGGCCGTGTGGGTATCGTGTAATGAATTGTTGTACGACTTTTTGTGTTTTTGGATGCGAAGATCAAATTTATCAAATACAATGTTGTCACCCCTCTTGTTAAAAAAAAAATTTGTTGTCACCCCTGATAATAATAATAATAATAATAATAATAATAATAATAATAATATTATGGAATGACGACTTTAATTTGTGTAATATAATAAATTAGACAAATATGAATAGGGTGTTTGGCCTATAGGCCAACTTGGGTCATGTCAGCCCCCATGTAATGGATTTATTAAAACTACTTGTTGATCTTAAACTAAATCGGAATATTTTGATAAGTCAACTAGCTTTAGCCGTAGAATCAGTCATACTACTATTATTGGGAAGCAACAATAATCTTCTCGATAAGTCAACTAGTTGAGGATGGTTATTGTTACCTTAATTTTAGGATTTTAGTTTAATCATTAGAAGCAATGTTACGTAGTGGGTTTTACTTAGTCAAAATCTTGTTATTGTTTACGTTGATTGTTACTAGTTAGAGGGTAAGTGGGTTAGTAGTGGACTATTGGTTTCCTAATATGTTGCTTTGGTGTTTTATCATTAGCTTATTTAGTAATGGGATTGCTAAATATCGCCAATGTTTTTTATCAAACCGCCATCATTTTAAGTAAAGGGACTTCCTTGCCCTTAATAAATATTTACCCAATTATTTTAAATTTTTTTTCTAACTTTAATTAATCGACTACAATTACCGCTCACTACCTACATTGGACCACCACCACTAATAGATTGGACCACCACCACGAACGGAAAAGTTATCGGAAATGGATGATAATTACGGTGATTCGTCTGAAAACCAACCGCAATCTCAACCCTCGGCTTTTGAACAAGTACGATTATTTATTTAATTAGCTAGTTGTTGAAGGAGTTATGTCTTCGATAAGTGCAATTACTAGATATATCAAGGATCACTATTATGGAGATAATAAGTTCATTCTATAGGGTCGTCAATGTTTGGTGCTAGATATGACAATTGATCTTTGGGCTAGCTTAATGGCCCAAAGCCTTATAGAATGGATCCTACAAGGTCACGCATAAGAGTATTGGGTTAAACAAGTTAGAGGCCCATTATTGGGCCTCATGAGTACATGACATACCATGTTGATAATTGGGCTTGGATAGCTAGAAGAGTCTAATGGGTTTTGGACTTGACATGGATTTATTTCTAGATATGATCTACAAATATAAACCATGCCTAGGGTTGCATGACACAACAATTGACATACAGTAAATTGTCACACAAGCAACCAAGCATCCCAAAACCCTAACTCTCTCTCTCTACTCGGCCCTATCTCTCTCCTCCCTGTCCGTACGGCCCTCCCTTGTGGGCGGCGCGTGTGGTGGTGCGTGGGTGGTGTTGTGGTGTGTTCGTGGCTCAAATCTCCGTTGAAGGTTGATTGAAGTGTTCAGTCACAACTAACTAACATTAGTGGAGGTTTAATCCATGCTCGTGGACTAAGTAGAGGAATCACGCTTGGGGTTCTTTCTCTCCCATTGTTCTTGCTCGATCGCACGTGGAATCACGCTTCAAAGGTACGATTATATGTTCTTTATGTGTAATGCATTAGATCTTGGGATTAGGTACTGTATGAATATGATTCATGTATTTCCGCTCCGTAGTACCTATAATTCCTTACAGTTGTATACTAATATGATTATAAATTACGCTGAATTTGGAATAAACTATAAATTAGCTAGTTGTATACTAATATGATGACGAAAACTTGATTTGAAATCGGTCAACCGGTGCACGAAACCGGTCAACCTCCCCGGGAATCGGTTTTATGCGGCAGTTGACCGGAGTTGTTTACTGATTTTGAACACCGGTTGGCCGTGTTGGTCTACCGGTTTTCCACTCAGGTTACCGTGGGCAACCGATGCTGAAATCCGGTTATTCTTCACGGTCAATCAGTGGTAAATTCCGATAACCCATGTCAGTCAACCGGTTTGCAGCTCCGGTTGACTGTAGTGGCGATGCTTTTTTTTAAAAAAAAAATTAATATTATTATATTAACTTTTATACTAGTATGAATAATATAAATAAATATTATTCTATTTAAGATTATTATTATAATTATAATTATTAATGTTATATTGTTCGTTATTATTAATGAAAAGAATTATTTATTTGTCACTACTAGAAAATAGCTGAATTTCGACGGGCTGCTTCCGACGGACCCAATATTCTGTCGGAAAAAGGGAAATTTACGACGGATTTTGTTTTCGTCGGAAATTTCCGACGAATTCATCGATTCCGTCGGAAATTTCCGACGGAATTTTCTGTCGGAAATTACCTTTTCCGACGGATTTATAGTCCGTCGGAACATAATTTTTTAAAAAAAAAAAAAAACCATTTCCGCTACAAAACCCTAAACTAACTTGAGAAGCAACCCGCCTCTTTTCTCTTCTCCTCTCCACTCTCTCTCTTCTCCCTTTATGTTCCTCTGCTTCTCTCTCCTCTCGTTCTCCTCTCTCTTCTCCTTCTTATCTTCTTCTCTCGATCTCCTCTCCTCCTCTCTAGATCTCTGTCTTTCCTCTTCTCTCTGTTCTCTCTCCTCTCGTTCTCCGTACTTTCCCCTCTTTCGACCACCACACCACGGCATCAACAACAACACAACCACCGTCATCAACACCACCGTCAACAACGACCAACACACAAACGACATCAACAAACTACTTTAAAGGTTTTTAGGCCAAATTCGGCCATGAAAAGTTTAGATCTACACTTTTCATGGCCGAATTTGGCCTTGTTAAACCGTTTCCGTGTTGAAATTCGAAGCATATTTCAATTTCAGGTATGTTTTATGTTTTAATTTTTCGATTTTAGTTTCCGATTTTTTTTTAAAAAAATATGGATTTCGATGGTGGTGGTGGGTGTGGCTGATGTGCGTGCGTTTAGCATTTGCAGTGGTTTGTGGTGGCTGTGAGATCAGGGCTTAGGTGGGGTCGGGTTCGGTCGGGTCCAGGTTAGGGTTTGGGTGTTTAGGTGGGTGGATCTGGGTATGGGTGAGGGTGGGGTATGGGTGTTTTGGTTAGAGTTCGGTCAGGGTGAGGGTAAAGTGGTGGTGGTGTTGTGGATAGGTTAGGGTGGTTGTGGTGGTGGTGCTATGGATCTGGGTATGGGTGGGGGTGGTGTTGTGGATAGGTTAGGGTTAGGAAGTGGGTGTGGTTGGGGTTGACAGGGGTGTTTTGGGTGGTTGGAGGTTGTCGGTGGGTGGTTGATCTAGTGGTTGTCGGTGGGTGGTAGATCTGGTGGTTGTGGGTGGTAGATCTGGTGGTTGTGGGTGGTGGGGTGGTTCTGGACTGCTGATGTTGGGTTTTTTGGTGGTTGGAGGTGGTGATACGCCGTGCCGGTGGTGGCGCGGCATATTTTTTTAAAAATTTCAGAAAAGCAATTTCCGACAGGAATTCCGTCGGAAATTTTCGACGGAATTGAATCCGACGGAATTTTACGACGGATTGTTGCAGTACCTGAAAATATTTTTCCGGCGGATAATTCTGTCGAAAATTCCGTCGGAATAGTGTTTCCGACGGAATTTTCGTCGAAAAAGTTCATTTTTCCTACAACATCTTTTCTGACAACCTCTTCCGACGGAATTCCGTTGGAAACCCTATTTTCGACGGATTTCAGGGTGTTTCCCACAGAATTTTTCCGTCAGAATTTAGCCTATTTCTAGTAGTGTGGATCAGGCGTCATTATCAGATTACGGCGGTGATGGTGTTGATTATAGCCCGCATTTTCAGACTAGAGAAGTTTTCCCGACCTATCAAGTAGTTGTTGATTGGGCTAGAAAAATTGCCACTCCATTGGGGTTCTTTTTGACAAATTCATCGTATAAGAAACAAAGAAATGGGCTTCCAATTAATTACATGCATGAAATGTGATCGGGGGGAGAGAACCAGAGGGGAAAATCGGGACCGTGAAAATGCCACACGGAAGAACACAAAGAGCAAGGGTTGTAAATGTACGTTTCAAATCTCGGCTCGATGTTTGCGAGACATGGAAGGATGGATAATTAAATCTAAAAAGGGCTTGAAAGGCATGCATAACCATCCGCTCATGGTATATCGAGAGGGTCACCAACAGGTTAGTGGTCTTAGTCCAGCTGCAAAGACGCTTGTTATTGACATGACTTCTGCTGCAGCAAAGCCGCGTCACATTATGGCAGCCGTGAAAGAGAAGTTTTCGAATGAGAACCCTAACAAGAGACATATCTACAATGTGAGAAGTCGTGCTCGTCTAGATGCTTGTGAAGGTCGAGATGTTGCGCACCAGTTTGTTCACTTGGAGAATGAGTACAAGTATGTCACTTGGATAAATGTTGATCCAGATACCCGTGCCATCACCCATGCTTTTTTGGCCCAACCAGAGATGGCTAATATGTTACGTACGTATCCACATGTCATTGGGATGGATTCTACGTACAAGACCAACATATATAACACGCCATTCTTCAAGCTCGTTGGTGTCACGCCTACAAATCAAAACTTTTTGATCGGATATGCCATATTGAAGAGCGAAACTTATGCAAGATACAAGTGGGTTTTGGAGAAATTGCAGTTGTACATTGGATTTGAGGTGGCTCCGAATGTTTTTGTTATTGATTGTGAGTTGGGGTTGATGAAGGCTTTGAAAGAGGTCTTTCCAAATTGTGCGCATTTATTATGCGGGTGGCACATTAACAAGGATGTATTGGGAAGGGCGCACATTTTGTGTGGGAAGATATGTTGATGGCCGAGAGATTTCGAAATGGTAGATAGATGGAGAAGAGTAATGTGTTCGACCACTATTGCCGAGTATGAGTTAGAGTTGCAAACTATGAAAGCGACATGGGGAGCATCGAACCCACCACTGGTGAAATACGTCGAGGATCAATGGTTGGTCCACAAGGAGAAATTTGTACGAGTTTGGACGAATTTGGTGATGCACTTCGGTAATGTCAACACATGTAGAGTAGAGAGCCAACATTCCGTACTTAAACAATGGTTCGACAGTTCTACAGGAGCATTAGACACTATCTTCCGTCGTGTGCACAACAACATTGAGGGTATGCTAATTGAGATTCGTCACCATTTGGAGGACTCGAGACGGCGAATGGGGTCACAACACAACATCATGCCTTTGCTTCATCTGAACGACTTTATGTCATTTCAAGGTCTTGATATTTTACAGGATGAGTTGAAGAGGATGAGAGAGTTATCTGATGATGTGTTGGATAGGTGTGGGTGTGCGTTGCTGACGACGCACGGTCTCCCATGTGCATGCACCATGTGGACAACAATTCTTGCTGGGACAGGGTTGTATTTGGATTAGGTCCATCCATTTTGGAAGACATTAGTGATCGGTGAGGGCGTTGGCATTCCCGTTTTTGCTGATGAGTCGGAGCAGGATGCAGCCTTGTTTAGGTCTTTGGTGGATGAGGTCTTAGATAGTGATCCAAGCTTTGTGCGGGGTATCAACCGGGTCCTATTTGAGGTGCTACACCGAGATCAGACTGATTTTACTGATCCAGAGGTCAACGAGACAACAAGGGGTCGACCACCGACTGGTCAATGGTCTACGTCTACTAGGCGTAATCGCAGCAGATTTGAGCATATTTTGGGTTCTCGTGGCCGTCGAGGTGGTCGTAGGGGTGGTTGTCGGGGTGGTCGTGCGGCACCAATTTATGCAGCTTCAGGTTCTTCTTCTTCTTCTTCTTCTTCTTCTTCTTCTTCTTCTTCTTATTATTATTATTATTATTATTATTATTATTATTATTATTATTATTATTATTATTATTATTATTATTATTATTATTATTATTATTATTATTATTATTATTTTATGGCTAATTTGTGCACACTTGTAGGGAATGATTTGAACTTGGAGGAATTCGCATATTTGGATAAAGTTCCAGCCTTCATGCTTCCATTTCTACGAGGGTGGAGTGATCCGCTTGGTGATGGTAACTGTGGATTTCGATGTGTTGCAGATTTCTTCATGGGTGACTAGCATGAATGGATATTTGCTCGACGATCGATTGCAAATGAGGTTGGTCGTCATCGAGACATTTATTCTCGAGTGTACAGAGTTGAACAGTTAGATGTTGCAATCAACCGTATCACATGGACTGGAGGGAGATGTGGCACAAATCATTGGATGGTTGCTTTTGATGACTTGTTTCCGATTGCTAACTTTTATAATGCCGTTGTTATGTGTTTTGGTGTTGGTATAGATGGTTGTGGTGTGTTCCCATGCATCATTGTGCTACCTTGGACTGCTCCGTCAACAGCAACTGGTCCGTATAGGGAGTTTTGCATACTGTCTTTAGGGTGGCATTTTGTGCGATTGGAGTTTGAAGATAATTTTCCAGTTCCTCCTATTGCTACTACTTGGTTCGATATACGTGACGATACCGTTACAGGTTGGGAGGATCGATATCAACATAGGCGCGCTACTTGGAACACTCTAGCTAATAGTCAATGATGTGATTGATAGGAGATTTTATGCATTGTTAATACTGAACTCTTAATTTAATAATTTTATTCATTTAATAATGTCGCAATAATTATTAACTCCTAAATCTATAAACCAAAAAAAAAGGTCCAAATATAATGATGTCCCAACAATTATTAAATCCAAATCTAATAAAAAAAAAATCCAAATATAATAATGTCCTAACAATTATCAACTCCAAAGCTAATCAACCAAAAAAACAAGGAAAAAAAAACCAAATCGGTCGGCGCACTTGCAGATAAGTATATATTAACTGTGGTGCACTTGCAGAGCTAACCGCGTAACTCCACGTCTCATATGCCGGTCGGCACGCATAATCGGGTGTAAAACATGGAGGAGGGATCCCCTGAACGAACCCAAGCTGGCGTACAACTCTGTTAGGGTGGTATGGCTCAACAATGTCTCGATACTGTATCCAACCCAGATAAGTAGTTCTCGGGACCGAATGAGCTGGACTCAAAGTATAAGGCCTCCAAATAACCTACAAGCAATTAAAGATAAAAAAAATATTATTAATTTGTAAATCCAAAATTTTAAATTTATAAAATATTTAGCAAAAAAATATACCTCTCGATCGGTCATCTGCTCAAAGCGTCTACGAAAAGAAACTACATGATGGTAGTCACTTTCCTAATTCTATGTGTCCCACCTGGCGGCTCGAGCATCAGTCGATGTTATGGCTAAACAACCTTGAATAGGTCAAAATGCAGGAAAATACTCGTAAATCCAAGACTGTAAAAACGTCAAACACCCAGCAATCTGTTTGCAACCTATCTGTGAGGCAACGCCTAACTGCCGATACAAATTAAATAAGCAAGGGTAGCTGAACCCCATGAATAATGACAAAGCTGAACATCCTTCTTCTTCACCTCTAAGATGCAAGAAGGAGGAATACGACTCCCACTCTTATCGACAAAAATAGTGTTGCCTAGAACTAACAACAAGAAACCCTGCACCTGGATATCAGCATCACCTCTCTCTGCTAGGCATCTCACATATATGGCCTGACTTGACACACCCCCCCCCCCCCCGTTATTCCAAATGGTTGCCGGCTTGGCAACAAGTTTGTCTGCTCCTATCCCTAAAAAATTCTGAAAGTCAGCCTTCAAAGACGCAACACCGCTTTGCTCTACAACAACATCACCCTCCAAAGGTAACCCAAGTATGTACTGTACATCATGGAGCATAATAGTCATCTCGCCGAACGGGAAGTGAAAAGTGTTTGTGTCTGGCTGCCAGCGCTCTACAAACGCCGAAATCAGGGCCTAGTCAATGTGATGATGCATGATGTTAATTAGCCCACTCAAACCAGTACTATCAACTCGTCTACGCACATCATCGGCCATAGCACTGTGCATCTGATGTAAATTTAAGCACCATTGCGTCCTAGATTGACACTTTAACACGTCACGATCTTTTTGCGGCCCCATCCAAATTTGCGTGGCGATGTGACCTGCCTAACTGGGAATGAGACTATCATCCTTGGGACCACTCGGCATTTGAGCTTGAACAAGCCATGAAGTATCATTCGACGCTCGGACAACACGAATTTTACGAGTTCGGGAAGTACCAGCTCCAGTACTCTGAAATCTACCATTAGCACCTCTCTTCAAAGTGACTCCAGACGACGTCTGGCCTTGCTCTCCCCTTCCTCCCTAGTGTCGAACAGACCTCAAACTCTCATCATCGTAAACCAAATCATTAATTTTATCCTCGTCCCACTCTTCCTCCTCCTCCTCCTCCTCCTCCTCCTCCTTGTCCTCACCCTCACGTCCCTAAACCTCATCATGAACACATGCTCCATTAGCTATAGGAGCTGATGACCTCAGTCTCCTAGTCGAAGCAGTCACTGCACGAGTCCTGGTATGTCTCTTACTCGAGCCATCAATACGATCAAACGTCATTTTGAGCCTACCCAGCTGTCGTCATAAATAAATGAACGAAATATTTACAATCAATAATAATAATAATGATAATAAAATAACTATAATAATCATAACTGTAAAAAAAACAATAACAATCGTAATATTAAATTTAAATTATTATTTTATAAAATAACTATAATAAGATTCCTGAATTTACCAGGTATTGATGATGGAATCTTATAGTCATGCTATCTAATATTCTACTTTGTATTGACTTGGGAAGTTCTCTTTGATTCTGTAAAACTCATACGGAGTATATGCAAAGAATTTTTTTTTCTCCAGCACTAAATTGAGTTTCTTTCCTTGGCAATCTGTGTAAGTTTTGTTCAAATGTGTGGCCCTTTTTAGTATGTTGCATGTATGCAATTCCATTATTCATATAAAGTGGCTTCCGGTGTGTGTTAAAAGTTTAAAACAAAGCTCTCATGACAATCCACTATGTTTTTTTTTTTAAGATCAGTAAAGTGTAATGCTAGCAAAAACGTTTGGTTGATGTAGTCAGAATAATACATTTTACAGCAGTAGTATATTCCTAGTACTCAAGAGGACAACATTCGTAGCCAGTGAAAAATTGAAAGTAAAAACAAGATGCCAGCTTGAACACAGTCTGACTTTCTTGAAGGAAGAACTGAGGTCCTTTCAAATGATAACCTCATTTTTTAAGCTTCAAATCAGAACACTACCACAAAATAGGAATATAGAACGCTTAAAATAGGGAATAAAGATCGACTCACAGGCGCTCTTCTGAGGAGGGTGCCCTATAAAGTCTACAAAACGCCTCTAAGAGGCGATCTATATCTAACACAATACAGAGCGCCTATCTAAGGCGCTTCATATTTTATGTAAAAAGTAAATAAATAACGAGGAAAATAGAGCGGTCATCGTAGCATGGGCGCTCTTTAGCTATATAAAAATAGGGCGCCTATCAAAGATAGGCGCTCTCTATTCCTCACTTTTTTAATAAAAAATTTAATAATAATAATAATAGTAATTCATACGTAACAACTAAAACACCATAAAAATAACAATTTATTTGTAACAAAATTAAAATACAAGTATTTCAATGATAATATATAACTAAATTCCTTGAGAAAAAAAATTACATTGCAAGGTTTCTCACATAACTAATTTATTGTGAATGATAAAAAATTTTCCTGTTCTTAAAAAAAACAACTAAAGAAATGCATCGACTTCAATTGCCTTCCAAAGTCGAAACCACCGCAATCATCCAAGTATCCAACCAACAGGGCTTTGGTTACACCAATCTCAACCACGCACCAATTCTATTAATAGCACACAAAAATAGATAACCTCCCCAAACACCTTCAAAAGATGAAAAATAAAAAATTAATCAAAATTAAACTATAACATATAAATCAATTGATAAAAGATAAAAATAAGAAATTGTTACATGAAAAGCAATTGATAAGAGATGAAAATCAGAATTATGACATGAAAAGCAATTGATAAGAGATGAAAATCAGAATTATGACATGAAAATCTATTGATAAAATCATGAAAATAAAAAATTATAAAACATGAAAATCAATTAATAAAAGATGAAAAATCAGAGTTTATAACATGAAAACCAATATCCCACAGATCTAAAATAATTGAAAAGTAAAACAAAATTTTAAAATAGAAATCAAAATTTTAAATAAGAATTTTATCATGAACTATAGATCGAAAACAAAAATAAATAAAAAAAACCAAATAAATCATATTTATCACTTTAAAACAACAAAAAAAAACGAATATAAACATTGAAATTCGAACACAAATGGGATTACCTTCATGTATCATCGCATTATGGACTTCACAATTCGTTTCATAGCAGCAACACCTCATTTGAACACACCCAGATCCAAACCCACCACATTTCTTCAATCTATAATTCTCACATCTAGATTAAATGCAATCACATTTAACTTTGAAAATTTGAGGGAAATGATACACATAAGCATGCGTTGGTCTTGATTTTAAAACCAAAAAACAAATTTGGCCTCCTGGGGTTTGAGAGGAGAGGAGAGGAGAAAGAAAGAGGAATGGAGTTGAGAAGACAGAAAGAGCGAGAAAGAAAGAGGAATGGAGTTGAGAAGATAGAATGAGGAGAGAGAAAGGAGAGGAGGGGGCGGCGTGCGAGATATGAGGCTGGTCATTTTATTTTAGGGTAAGATTTCTATTTTTTTTTTTACTTTTTTTTAATTATTCTAAAATCATATAGAGCGCCTAACTTAGAAAGGCAATCTATATCTATAGTCATATTTTTTATATAAATCATATGGAACGCGTAATCAGGGGAGGCGCTATATAGGTTCAATATATAAAGCGCTTATCATACATAGGCGTTCTATAGAATGCTAGAGATCGCCTATCTATCTTGACAACTCTTTATTATGCGTTACTTATTCCCTACTTTGTGGTAGTGGAATTTGAAAGAGCCACTCTCTATGATATGTAGTATATATCACCAAAAGTTACAACAAAATTACATCTATATACATGTAATATAATAATCACAATTTTAACTTGTGTTAAAAAATAATAATAATTTTAACAAAAAAAATAAAAAATAAGTACTGTGACCATCGTATAACAATCATAACAATATTAGAATTAAATACATAATAATAATTTTTTTTTAAAAAAAACGAATATAAATGGTGGCTGGCCATTGTTACCGATGATCTGTGAACCTGTGACCACCGCCGTTGACCGGTTATGGTTGCCATTTGCCGGTGACAGTCAACCGGTTTTCCAAGCCGGTTAACGGCGACGGTCACACGGTAACAATCGCCAGTAACCTTAATTCGAATTTAAAAAAAAAAAAAAAAAAAACAACCAACACGGTGGTCGCTGGTACCTAACCGACGTGGTAAACCGGTTTGCCGCTGCCGTTAATCGGTTTCGATCGCCGGTAACCGCAGTTGGCCAATCGGTTTTACACGCCGGTTGCCAGCGATCAAATTTTTTTTTTTTAAAAAAAAAATACAGAAAAAACAAACAGAGAAACTAACCTCTTTTTTCGAATTTCCGCATGAAAACACCAGATCACCGCCGCCTACTGCCGCCTTTGGCTGATTGTGGTCACTAAGTGTGTGATTGTGGTGGTTGTTTAGAATGAAAGTGGTGGTTGTGGTGTTTGATGGGGCAGTAAAAAATAAAAGGGTAAAAAATAAACTAAAAAAATAATTAGGGTTTAATAAGGGTAATAACGACATTTTGCTTGAAATGAGGGCGGTTTTGATCATTTTGGATGGCGGTATTTAACACCCCCCTTTAGTAACACAAACTCTTATATGTGGTCCTTTGCTCTCAAACTTATTCTTTGCTTATGATATAATTCTTTTCGCAGAGGCAAGTGTGGATCAAGCACAAGTAATTCAAGATTGCTTGGATCGCTTTTGTAAAGCTTCGGGGCAAAAAGTGAGTTTGGCCAAATCAAGAGTATACTTCTCAAGAAATATGAGTGAGTCCACGCAAGAAGAAATCAATGTTGCTCTGCAAATGGAGAAAACATAAGACTTGGGAATGTACTTGGGTATGCCAACGTTGACTAGCAGAGTTACCAAAGAGACTTATAGTCACTTGTGCGAGAAAATCGACCGTAGACTTGCGGGGTGGAAGGTGAAATACCTATCTTTGGCTGGAAGAATTACATTAGCTAAGTCCACGATATCAACAATGGCTAATTATTCTATGCAAACGGCAAATATTCCCAAGGCTACTTGCGAAGAAATAGATAAGAAGACAAGGCGATTTATTTGGGGAGGGAACGATGAGCATCGTAGAGTTCATCTCCTTTCTTGGGAGAAATTGCAAGCGCCAATAAGTCAAGGTGGAATCGGCATTACGTCTGCAAAACAAGCCAATGCGACCTTTTTAACAAAGCTTGGTTGGAGGGTCCTTTTCCGAACCTAATGCTCTTGGGGCTAGGGTCCTTTGAGCGAAGTATTGCAAAGGTCGTTGTGATGTGGAGATATTTGAACACAAGGCAGGGGCTTCGAATGTTTGGAATGGAATTACGGAGAATGACAAGGTCATCGGGGAGGGTGTTCGTACAACTATAGGCAATGGTGAAAGCACATTGTTTTGGGATCACAAATGGTGCTCAAACAAAACATTAAGCGAGCTAGCAGTGGCCACTATTCCAAAAGTTATTCTTGGTGCGTTGGTGGCTGAAATGTGGGAGAAAGGAGTTGGGTGAAGATGGAGCACTTTCTCGCCTTTTCTCAATTCTGAAACTTTGAAATTGATTCAAAATCATGAGCTTCGGGTTGATCCCACTACTAAAATTCGGTTAAATTGCGACCGTTTTTCTATGACCGTCTCAAAAACGGTCGCAAATTATGAAATTTGCCACCATTTTTTTTTTGCAATCGCAATTTTGCGACCGATTTAAAAGCGGTCACAATTTTACGACTATTTTTACCAATTAACCCATCGCAAAGGGTATTTGAATAATTTTTTAAAAAAAATTTGAAAAATAATTCAAAAATAAATAAAATAGTTCGACTGTCAAAAGCGGTCGCAGATTCGTAATTTGCGACCATGTTTGGCGGTCGTAATTGTTTTTATAATTAAATTCGGGTAAGAAAGATGTTCACAACTCACCCTAACCCTAACTTTTCCTCACTCAGCCGCTATCTCTTCTTTTCCTCTCTCTCTCTTCTCTTACTCTCTTTTTTCTCTCTCTCTCTCTCTCTCCCCCTCTTCTCACGCCACTCTTCCTCCATCTTTCCTTAACTCCTCTCCTTCCTTCTCTTCGTTCTCACGCCCCTCCTCTCTTTACTTCCACCTTGATTCTCCTCTATCTTTCTTTATCTCCTCTTGTAGACACCCATTTGTGTCTCCCCAAAACCAAACCCGATGATGAGTACCTTTCACGTCGAATCATAATCAAATGAAACGAAAGTGTGGAAAGGTCTAGTGTTGCGGAAAGTTTTATTTCTTTTCTCTTCTCCCTGTTTTGGAAAACTTTATTTTAAGAAAACAGCCAATCCAGTTTGGTTGGTCCATGACATGGGTCCAATAGTGGTGTAGTTGGATGGGGCTTGCAAAGACCTTTCCAACGATATATTATAAGCCCAATTCCGATGAATATTGAGGAAGTTATGGCCAATTTACTAAACTGGGCCCGGTTTGAGCTTTATGTACGGCCCAATGATCTAGGGGAGGGCCTAATATGATTTATCATTCCTAATGCAATTAGGAATGGTTTTGGTCTTCTAGAATCTTCTAGAAGGTTCTTTTCATTCCTAATTCAATTATCATTGATAAGTTGACTTTGTTGACTTTTCAGAGTTTTAATCAACTTTAAATAGTATTTTCGAAGAAATTATATTATTTTATCTTCCAGTACACGAATTTATCAGATTTTCGAAAACGCGTTGAAATCCAGTTTGGCGTCCAACCCCAGGCCTTGGCGCCTGGAACCAGGCTTGGCGCCAAGCGCTAGCCATTGGCGCCTGGCGCTAGCCACTGGTGCCTAGCGCCAGCTAGCCAGGGTTGACGCCAATCCTGTTTTGCGATCTTCAGACTCTGTTTTGTTAATTTTATCTTTTTGGCTGATTTTCTCTATAAATAACGTATTAAAACTCCGTTTTCGATAACCAGATTTCATCAATTCTTATTTCAATACACCAATCATCATCATTCATCATCTACATCTATCATTCACCAATTCTCCTCATTCACAAGTTTTCTTTGGCATTCTTTCATTCAATTATTTCTTGCTTTTTCATACAAAATTCTGCATTCACAAGATCTAGAAACACCTAGCCATATTCGAAGTTGCCTTCGCCCTAGACGTGAAAGGTTTTAATTTCTGAGGGTTTGGTCCCAAATCTCTCTTTCAATTATTTAATTTAATTGCTTTGATTATTATTTTTCCTTGAAGTTACTAACGTGTGTATTTTGTTATTAGAAAGAGGTACGAGGCATCAAAGTAAGTACTTTAATGGTTTTAATTGATATTATGATGTAGACATCATGTTTATGTTAAGTTGTTATTATGATATTCCTAGTATCATGTCTAGGGTAATTTTAATATTAAATATGATTGTTGTGATGCTTCCTATGCTTTTCCTAATATTTATGATTGCTAGTATCATGTTAAGGTTAAATATTTGATTTTTATTGCTTAGTGACATGCTAGGGTTTGTTATTAATCTTGTTAGTATCATGCCTAGGATCTTGCTATTTTTATTATGCTTTAATATTAACATGAACATGATTATGATTATAATTGTTATAATTTATGATGATTGTTATTATTATTATTATTATTATTATTATTATTATTATTATTTTGATGATGATTATTTTATTTATAATTATTATTCATGATGTTGATTATTTATTATGTTGCTTGATTATATTTATTGTTATTGCTTGATCACGCCTTTTATGCATGTTTAAAGGGAATTGGTACTTGTAATCACGCTTAATAAGATAATTAATAATCTTGTTAGGGTTAATTGTGATTATAATTCAAGTGATCGCCAATAATAGTTTGTTTGTGCATTAAATTCAACCAACATAGATTAAACAGGTTTAGGGTTAATCTATTGATTGTATGTTAGTCAGAAAGCGCACATGAATATGATCAGAATAAAGTAGAGGCCTATTATTAGGGCAGGTTCAATCTCTTTTAGGTTGGATTTGTACTTTCATCCCCGGACCCTTATTTGGTTCATGACCTTATGGAGTTGACGATCTCTTGGATCGTTAAGGGGTGTAACCTTCACCTCGTGATGGTTTACAAGTTCCTTAAAAACTTGTTGGCGACTCTTTTGCTCTATCTTCTTCCTTTTTGGACGCCACCGTACTTTAGTGTATGATCACAGTGGGGTTCAAGCTAGTGGGATTTTAAGGCTTGAAATTATTCCCTACACCTCTCATTCCTTATCTTCTAATTATCAAACTTTCATTTCCAAAAACTCAGACAAAGTAAAAGCACTTCGAAATTGAAGAATTAGAAGCCGCCGGAAAATCGTTGCTCGTTCAAGCAAGCCCATTGTCTCCTCAAGCAAGTACACGAAATTTGGTGTTTATGGTCAAGTTCAACCATTAATATTCCTGATCTGGAGTTTTCATAGTCGAATTTAACCATACAAACCCAAAGAGAAAGATATATTAGGAAACGTATGTTGAGTTTTCTAAAAATATTGTTTCTTTTTGTTTATTTTCGATTTTTGTGGTTTTTTTCATTTAATTTTCGAATTTTAGTTTTGTTTGATTTTTTTTTTATCGATTTTTGTTTTCATGGTCGAATCTGTATAATTTTGTTCGAGTTTATTTAATTTTGGTTTTATTTTGAGTTTTCGTTGATTTTGTTCGAATTTATTCATTTTTAGTTCGAATTTTATAGATTTTTTTGTTTGATTATGAGTTCTCGTTTATTTTCTTAGAATTTCTGTGAACTTTGTGAGTTTTTTAGGGTCTAATTACTGTGAATTATGTGGTTTTTTTTGTGAAACATGTTTTTTGGATCTAATTTTTGCGTAATAATTTCTTCTAATTTTTTAGTCAGCGCTGGGGTTTTCGTGGTGGCTGGGTGGGGTTTTCGTGGTGATTGGGTGGTGTTTTAAGGTGTGAAGTGTGGTGGGTCAAGGTGGTTGGCTGGGAAGGGGCAGTGGGCGCAGTTGGCTTGGGTGTGAGAAGTGGTGGGGGGGGGGGGGCGTGGCTGTAAAGACCAGGGGTGGGTGCGTAGTTTCTTATTTTTTGTTTTTTTTTTAACTTTTAGTGATGGCCAAAAGCGGTCGCTAATTTCCAAAATTGCGACCACTTCTTTTACCAGTCGCAATTATTAACATTTGCAACCGTTTCCCGTGCGGTCGTTGAAAATAACAAAAAAGGTCGCAATAAATCTGCGACCGTCACACAGTCGTAATAATTTGTTTTTGCGACCAAGTAAATAACAACCACCCCTTTGCAACCGTTGACGGTTGCAATTATGAATTGCGACCGTTTTTGCTATTTTCTGCGACCGTTAGAGGCGGTCGCAAAAACCTTAATTTTAGTAATGTCCTAATGTGGGAGACCTTGTTTATTGGCAAGATGGAACCAAAGGGAAGTTCACTATTCATTCTGTTGTACGAATAATGAAGCATGACACTTAAGTGTTGGGTAAAGAGTGTTGGGACTTGGTGTGGAAAGCGCTGGTACAACTAAGAAGTAGAGCGTTCTTATGGCTAGCTTGCCATGATCAAATCATGGGTAACCTTAATCGCTTCAAGAGCAACCTCACTGATCATCCTAAATGCTATATTTGTGGAGAACGGGAAAAGAGCACTCTCCATATTCTGCGTGACTGCCCTGCTGCCAAAGTAGTTTAACGTAAAACTCTCACTCCAAGCATCTTCAAGAAATTTTTTCAAGGGGATATCAAGGAGTGGATTGCAATGAATTTAAAGGATCCGGATGCATTTGATGATGAAAGCTGGGTGATTTACTTTGGAGCGGAAGTGTGGTGGATATGGCGTTGGAGAAATAACTTTGTGTTATAGAAGGGATGAAATGCCAATTGATTTTGTTGCTTTTCTTCAAGTGAGATATGAAGAAGCAAGGAGGGCTTTGAGATGTGAATTGGGGGAGGACAACACTGCCGCGAGGCGCAAAGTGGAACCAAACATATCTTGGCATGCTTCAGATTATGGTTGGTATTCTTTGAATTGTGATGGTGCGGCAAAAGGTTGCCCAGGACCTGCTGGTGGAGGAGCAATTATCAGGGACTACAATGGTAGATGTGTTTCGCCTTTTGCTAGAAACTTTGGGTATTGTTTTGCCTTTCAAGCAAAGGCACTAGCACAAACCAGAGGCTTGGAGTTGGCTAAGAACCTGCAAATTACAAAGCTAGAGGTGGAAATGGATAATTTAGCATGTGTACAAGCCTTACATTGGCTAGAGGTTCGTATAGGACAAAATGTGCACGACATAGGGCATTGCAGGAACTTGCTAAGCGATTCTAGTTTGGAAACAAGGGTGGCTCATGTTTATCGTGAAGGAAATCGAGCGGCGGATTGGTTGGCCAACTGCGGAGTTGTTCACGGCTCTTAATTAGGTGGTTTTAATGATGTTTCGTTAGAGCTTAGTAGAATTTTAGAGGAGGTTGCTAGGGGCGTGGCTTTGCCACGATTTATTCCTCCGAGTAGTTTCTTGTTGTTTTTTGCTTGTTTGTTTTTTCTTATCTTTGGCTTGCTCCTCTTCTGAATCAAAAAAAAAAAAAAAAAAAAAAAAAAAAAAAAAAAAAAAAAAAAAACTCTTATATGTGGCTAGTTACATACTCACATGGTATGGTTACTACGCATACTCACATTAAAGGCAATTAATTAAGAAATAGGGGTCACGGTGATGAGCAAATGGGGTTACCTTAACATATGTAGCTTACTTAAATCAGACAAAGGGGTGTCACTCTCTTAAATAAGTGAGATTATTCTTTCCTTTTTAAAACAAAGGAATAGAGGTTACTCGATTGAACAAATGAGAGTACTTATTTCTAAATTAAATAACTAGATTTTACTCGTATAATGAATTTGAGTTACTTTTACGAATAACATGTGGTTAGTCTTATGAAAAAATGAAATTACTCATAAATTAATGTGGTCACACTGTATGACACCCATTTAATAATGTTATGGATGTATCTCATTTTATCAAGGGAACAATATTCAACGTTTAATTTTTTTTCTTTTTTTTATCTTTTTTTTTTTGTTTTATCTTTCATATCTAACATGATATGACTATATGAGAGCCCATGGGTTTTGTTGTGATCTATACCAGTATTATAGATAACTCACATCTGAGGGAGAATGTTGAGCCATGAGTTAACCCACTACCCACATGTGAGCGAAATTAGTGTTGTGCACATTGAAAGAGTGTAAAAGTATTAAGATATGTATCGATAAATTCTCTTTGTATTTCTAAATCATATAAATCAGCCTCAATACAATATAACTTCCTCTATTTTTTTAGTTGACACCATATGACTCTTACACTATTCACAAATTATATTTTGACTAGCTTTTGTGATTTATTACTACAATAAAACATGGTTAAGTGGGATCTTGTTTGAATCATCTCAATGTACATATTATTAATAGGATTTATTTAGAAAATAACACCACAAAAAAGTCATAAAATAGATTTGAACACCGCAAAAAAAAAAACCCAAAAATTTAATTTCACCACTACTTAACGGATTCTTTGATGGAATAGTGGGGGCCACAACAGACACAATCGACTAACCTATTGGTATTAAAAAAAAGAAAAAAATTTAAACCTAAACAACCTAACCTAGCCCAACCTCACCACCGGCACCACTTGCCCCCACTACCGATAGCCTAACCCAAGCCGTTGGCACTTCTGCTCTACCTAAACCGGCGAAACCCTCCCTTCCCTCACCACAAAAACCACCCCAACCTGCCTAACCACTGTAAATCACCACCTACCCGGCCACCGCAAATCAACATCTACCTTAACAACATCACCTTCGCCGAACCGCCGAAACCTCAACCAATTTGAACCCTAGCGCCTTCATACACCACAAATACCAACGACGATCACAACCAACTCGATGCGAATCAATATTTGTGGTGGTTCGAAGGGTTGGGAATTGGTTGTGTGTAATGGCGGAGGTGGTTGCAGGGTTACTCAGTGCAAATTCGTGTTGAAGATGTGAGGCTAGGAAAAGCTGGGGTGGTTTTCGGGAAGGGTGAAGAGAGTAGGGCTAGTTTCGCGAGTTTAAAACAGGGTTTTCGGCTGTTGGAGCAGGTAGTGCCGGTGATGAAGCTGGCTATGTTATGGTTTAGGGAAAGTATTTGTTTTATTTTAATTTAATTTTTATTTTTCTTTTGATTTATTTATTTTATTAACCATTAAGCTAATGACAAGTGTCAGTTGTGACCTACTAACAAATTCCATCTAAGAATTAGTTAAATGGTGGTGAAGTCAATTTTTGTGGTTTTTTTATGGTGCTATAATATAATTTGTGACAATTTGTGTTGTTACTTTCTAAAAAAAAATGCTTACTAGTATTCACTTTATATAATTTTATAATGTTGAGAAATAGAGATATTAGTTGTTAAAATAGTGTGTTGTCAAACGTGATAACTAAATAAAAACCCAGGAATGAATTATTTAGTACTAGGATGTGAAACTGTTAGGAATATAGGAAAACATATTATTGTGATATATTTTCCATATAGATATAAAACACTATCTTCTTATATGGAAAATATATCACAATAATATATTTTCCTATATTCCTAACAGAAACCCTTACAAAACTTCTAGAGAAATCATAACTTCATTCCAAAAGTATATCCAATCTAGCTAAACATAGCTTATCACAATATCTCCAATTTATATCACAAGAATATCTCCAATATCGCTTCAAGTTGGATCATACTGATCTCACATGCCCAACTTGCAAAGAAGAAATTAAATTCAAACGTAGACACATACAAAGGAGTGATGACCCCATCCGTGATTGCATCTTTCACAAAATGACAATCTTTCCAATTTTAATTCGTTCTATTGTAAACACAAGATATTGAACAATATATAACGCAGATTGACTATTACAATACAAATACAACCCTTTATGATATTGAATTTCCTAGTATCTAGAAAGTTACTTTAACTATTTTAACTCACAAGATATTCCTTTTGTAGAAGACTGGGAGACCGTATGTTGCTTCTTGGTCTTTCTCGACACGGGAGAAAAACCAAGATGAACCAACCAACTACACAAAGATCGTCTAATGAGCGAGCATCGAAATCACACCATCCTACTAGCTGTAAAGCAATGTCACACCGCAAAAAAATTCCTTGACTACGAATTATCTACAAATATCTAACAACTCGAAAAGTTGTTCCCTAATGTACCTATCTTCCATTTTTCTTAAACCAAGAGAAAATATGAACCAAATAGTCGAGGTTCAGTCTTGTCAAAAACAAATAGATTAACCGATCCATAAGTCAAAGGTAATTTTCAACATCCTGTAATAAATATCCCTTAGCTAAGGTTAAAAGAGTAGTGTCCTTCAAATAAGTGTATTAAAACTAATACATGGTTCAGATTAAAAAAGATGATAATTATCCAATGAAGTCAAGTGATTAAAATGTGTAGCTGCAAGCCGCTTTCTATTCAATAAGCGAGAATAATATTATTAGGCCTTGTTTGATTGGCTAAATATTTTGTGGAAATTCCAAATTGGCAAATTCTCATGAATTTCATTTTCAAGCTCTTGTTTGGTTGACACAAAAAAATAAAAATGGGGGCAATGAAAATTCATGGGAATTTAACTTCCCACAAAAAATGGGAATTCACTTACCTTAACACCCCCCCTTGGTAAGTTGAAATTCCATGGGAATTTACTTATTCCATTAGCTTACCTAGACCTGGAAAATGGGTCATTCAGGTCGGATCTAGGTCGGGTCACTTTCGGGTCAACTAACATTCGGGTCGGGTATGGGTCAGGTCGGGTCGATCATTTCGGGTCAACTTCAGGTCAGGTATCGGGTCGAGTCCGGGTCGGGTCAATTTTGGGTCAAGTATATTCGGGTCAGGTCAAATCTGGTCGGGTCATGTTCGGGTTGTTTCATTTATGGGTCAAGCTCAAATAAATAATTTTATATAGAATATATTTCAGTTTATGAGCTTAGTTACGGTTAAAAATGAACAATTTTAGTTATTTTTTGGCACAAGACATTTTTTGTTCAATTATAAGGTAATTTTAGTTTGAGGCATTTCGAGTATCGGATCAATATTGGGTCTATTCGGGTCAATTTCGGGTATCGGGTCTATTCGGGTCAAACACTTTGGGTCAATTTCAGGTCGGGTCAATTCGGGTGTCGGGTCAAGATCGGGTCAACTCCATTTTTGGGTTGGGTATGGGTCGGGTCGGGTCAATTTCAGGTTTCGGGTCATTTTCGGGTCAATGTTTTTGGGTCAATTTTGGGTCATGGGTCGGGTCATTCGGTTCGGGTCAACAGGTCTGGGTCAGGATTGCCAGGTCTAAGCTTAATCAAACGAATTTGTTGAATTCCCATGATTTTAATGATGAAATTAATTTCCCATAACTTGAAATTTCATGGGAATTAGCACTTTCCTAATGAACCAAACGACCTCATAGTCTCACAATTTTCTCATGACTGATCCTATTATAAGGACACAAGCTAAATACAAAATCAAACCGTAAGATGGATTGGGCTAAAAGGTCCATATACACCTATAAATATTCTTTTAATCAATATGTTGGTGTTTGGGCTTAGTTACGTTAAATCGAAGCATGAAACATCTAGGGCCTGTTCACATTTACTAAATTGAGCTGAACTGAACTGAACTGATTGGAGCTGAACTGAACTGATTGGAGCTGAACTGAACTGAACTGAACTAAGTTGAAATGAATATTTTATGAGAGAGGGAAATTAAGAGCTGAACTGAACTGAACTGACTGAACTGATTGGAGCTGAAATGAACTGAACTGAAATTAAGTAAATGTGAACAGGCCCCTAGTCGATACGAAGGATAATTAGACGAAGGAATGGATCAGATCAAGCGGCGAGCTAAGCTAAAGGGCCTCGCACAAAGCCTTGGTCACCACAAGGGTGGACGCAAGGCCCAACCAAGCTAAGGCTAGGAAACCTTAGGTCGGGCGCAAGGCCTAGGGCTAGGCCTCTCTAGCTCTCGCAAACAATAGCCTCAACATAGGGCCATGGCTTGCTGCCTTGCCGAGGGCACGCACGCAAGCAGCAACAGCGCTATTAGAGAGGCTCAACAAATGTTGCAACAACATGCCAAGGCCTGTGCATGCGAGTTGCTGTGTGAGGCTAGTACGCAAGGCATGCTGCCTTGCCTGCCTTGGCACGCAAGGCTTCTTGGCCATGCCTTGCCGTACAAGGAAGGTCGAGCTTTAAAGGCATTGGCCGACCATCCATTTGCGTGAGGTTCCACGCGTGCAAGTGTGTGTACGTGTGGGGTCCACGTAATGCTTGCTCGTTGGTTTATCAATATATAAACTTCATAATTAATTAATTAACTAATATTTTATCTACTAGGTTTATTCTTTAAGGAGGTTTATTATTTATTATAAATACACAATAACTTATTAAATGATCATACAATAAATTGAAAAATTATTCATGACTACTCCTCTAAAGTAAGAACCTATATCCAAATAAACACTCTACCTTAAAGCATTTGGTATGGTATTCTAATCTAGTACACTCAAGGCGGGTTTGATTGTGTAGGTGGACTTTCTATAAATTGCACATGCCCTTATTGTTCTTGGCCCTGTTCATTAAATAAGCACTCTTCAAAGGATTAGAGTATATTAGATGTGTTTAACCTAGAGGTGATCAAAAAATTGGGCCGGAGTAGGCCTTAACATGATACGTCGTGCTCAATCCCTCTAAAAAGTAGCGGGCTTGTCGGGCTAAAGCGAGCTTTTCAGGCTAGGTCGGGTTTAGGCTGTTAACTAAAATGCATTTTTAGGCTTTCCCAAACCCGTCCTAGCTAATGTTGATCACTTTAACCTTTTGAATCATACATGGCTCCGGACATAGGGCTTGTTTCTACACTCGTAATTAAATTAGAGTAAAATCCAACAACGGTATTAGAGCGTCTTGTATTGAATTCAATTGATTAATTTTAATTAAGGCTTTAATTAAAAGTGGATTGAAATCTAGGTTTTTGACAATTATATTTTTGAATTTCCTTAGATGAATTTTCGATCTATCGCTAATTACATAACCCTGAATTAACTATTAGAAAACAGGTGTTTTCGACGGATTATTTATGTCAAAAACACTTTGTTTTCTGTCGGAAAACGTGTTTTCAACAGAATGGAATTCCTTCAAAAACTGTCGTCGGAAGGGCATTTGAAGGAAGAACGACCTTTTCCGACGGAACTTTCGTCAAAAACAATTCTCTGAAGGAATTTTCGATGGAAATCATGCATCGGAAGAGATATGTCGGCCCTTAAATTTCCGACGGAATACAAATCCGTCAAAAAATTCTGACGAAATTTACATCGAAAAATTCTTAAATTTTTTAGCCCCACACCACCATTACTAGCCCACCTAACCCGTACCATCACCCCATCACACGCCCAACACCACCCACAACCCGACCACCAAAACCTAACCCGTAAACACACTAACCCCTATCAGCACTAACCCACCTCAACACCCACCAAAACCCGTAACCCACTTCACCAACCACCAGAACCCCAACCCAAACTAGATTCACATCCACCACGACCCTCATCCCCACCCAACAAAACCCCCACCGAAACTAGATATACCCGAAACAACTAGCCAACTCCCACCTAACCCTTACCCTATATAAAATCTACCCACCACCAAAATTACAATGTTTTACTACTCCCTAATCCCTATGTGTTTTAATAAGTGTTGCACTTTCTTTTATTTGGCATAAAGCTACATTTAAATATAGTCTCTCTCTACTCATGGTCCCTTCTAAACCCTACTACTATTTTTTTATAATTTCTTTTCTCACATTTATTACTTAACAATAAACTATTAACCCCATTATTTTTTTTACCATTTTTTTTAATACTTTAACTACCCCAGTTATTTCATATTTTTATTTAAGTAGTCAATTATATTGCCTAAAACTATGTGCCGGTCAAAGTGTAATACTTATCAAAACATGGAGGGAGTAGGTTAAAATTACGAACACTATGTTTAATATAACGTCAGTTGCGAGCATATAAATCTCATGCCCACAATAATATTATTGTGAATTAGGTCCAAGCAACTTTTTCTCCCACCTATAGGCATTTTAACCGTTGTTTGAACAATTCTCCCAACTCTTAATTAGTAGAATTGTAATTAACTGGGAGTGGGAATTGAATTCATTAAATATGTAGGTAATTAGTTACAGTACTTGTGACATATTCAAAAGGAAAATACCCTGTTTCTCATGGTGAGAAACGAAATTTATTTCTTGTGCGGACATTTTTGTGAATAAATCAACAACTTTTTCATCATTGTAGGCTCCATAGTTGAATAAAGTTGCTGGTTTATTTACGAAAATATCATGTGAGAAACAAAATTCATAAAAAACTGGGAAATCCTCATTCAAAACAATCAAGTATGTGAGGTCAACATATATAATAACTTACTTTGAAAGACAGTACATATAACGACATATTTTTTGTTACATGCAAAACCTTACCCCTAATAAGCAAGTAAAATCATGCAACTTTCCTAGAAAGCAAAATAATTACAGAAAGATTGAAAAATCAAGGTGTTGCAAGCAATTCTTGAGCTTTAACTTCATGCTCGAACTTCAATTCCTTAGAATCATCAGCACACCAAATGAAGATCCCGTGTAGTAAATTCTTTTCCATAAGCTTCTTACAAGCTTTAAAGATTTTTTTTCCTGGTTTTAGCCCTTTGCTTCCATCACTAATATAACTTGCCAATATCTTACCATCTTTGTAATTTTCCCTTTCATTCTTAAAATAAGTGATGAATTCGGATTTACTCGTGATTTGCTCATATGAATAAAACTGAAAATTAACGTAGTCTATATACTTCCCATATTTCGTCCACAGAGCCTGGTAGCGTTTTTGGACTTCGTCATCATCAAATGGAGCTATTGACACAAATTTCACTATATTATTCTCCTTGAGATTCTTTATCAACCGTCCGATGCACTCAACAAATGTCTGAGTGTCACTTCCTCCTTCAAAGTGCTCATAATTGATGTCAATACCATCAAGATGATACTTATTGATGATATCCTTCAATGAAAAAACAGCGTTTGAGACCCATGAATCTATTGAACTGGGCATGAAGTTAACTGGGTGGTTCGAAACAGTAGCACCACCTATGCTTACGCCTACCCTAACATTTGGGTGCTTGTTTTTTGATAGAGGAAACTTCAGAAGGAGTGAGTTTGTAATGATCCCAAAAGATGTTAAATTTGCCATTGGTGGGGGTTGGATAAGAAGGGGATTCTGTGTAATCGATAGCGAATGAAAGAAGGAAGTTGAATTGCACATTTTTGTTGATTGGTACGTCTGAAAATTTTATGTTTTTGTACATTGCTCCAATGTATGCTGTGAAGAGCATTGAGTTTCCTGTAGAGGATGAGGCCATAATGAAATACTCCGTATTTCTTTTTTTTTTTTTTTTTAGCAAATGATGAAGGTTAATGGTTGATGCTTTTTGGGAAGGGTAAGAATACCATATTAATAGAAAAAATTTGAGGACTCTTTCTCACCCAAAAATTCAATAATATGTTTGGATGAATAGATAGCTGTTAGAACATCCCCAACTATGCTATAAAAAAAATACCATGATACCAATTTCTCATTTTTGTAGGATAACTAGATAGCTCTAAGAACATTCCCAAGTAGGTTATAATAATTTATACTATGACTCTTTCTTTGTCAAATTCACACGCAAGTACTCAACCATATACTTCATCCATTTTTTTAGTTAATATAATAATACGTGTCTTTCACAATGCTTGTTGTTTAAGGGTGAAAGTTCGTTTGCGGTTAGAATTTTACATAATCGAATCCAAAATAGAATTAATTCGGTTTTGGATTTTTGAAATTGAATTGAAATTGAATCTACATTCAGTCTAGTCTAACTCAATCTGTTTTAATTTCGGTTTGAAAATTGAATCTAAACCACACTGAATTTTGTTAAAATTAAATCCAAACCAAACTGAATTTTTGTAAAATAATAATAATAATAATAATACTAATATAATAATAATAATAATAAATTGTCCAACCAGTAAAATACAAATTACAAACAAAAATTTAAGTGTCTTAAAATGAATAAAAAGCGACACTACCGCAACATTGTACATACAACATACATATATCCCAGCAACAACATAGTGAACAAAGTAGCAACTCCAGCAATTCAGCAAGTACTCCAAGCTAAGGCATCATCAATCAATCTCGATCATCTCAGCATCATAATCTTCCAGTCTAGCAATACAAAAATAAACAAGATTATTAATGAAACAGATAACATATGCTAAATGTTGTTTTATATTACCTTCTTCAAGCTCCTCAACTTCCTCTAAATATTCTTCAATATTAGGAATTGAAGAAGAACATAGCCAATTTTGAGCACAAACAAGTCCTTCAACAACCCGTGGACTTAAGTAGAAGTGCAAAACAACATTATATTAAACTTAATTAAGATGTATATATAAGCTAAGCATCAATGTAAGAACAACACAACATCGATACAACGTAAAGAAAAAGAAAACAGTGATGATGAAATATAACCAGCATACAGTAGAAAATTCAACAATGATACAACCACAATACAACAACTACACAACATAATATATCTAAATCAAGAATTAATTCAAGCAAACCCAAAATATAACCAGATTAATTTAAGCAATATAAAGAACAATTACTAGATAATACATAAAATGAACAGGAAATTTGAGGAAATTTAATCGGAATTATTCAAGCAAATTCAAAATTTATTTACCAAATCAATCCCCAACAGATTTTTCATATAGTTGTTTCACCTAGGGTCTGTTCTGTTCATCTTATTTTCACTTTATTTTAGGTGTAATAAGCTCAGATAAGTTCAGTTTAATTCGAAAAAGTTCAGATCAGGTTTAATAAGTTCTGGTAAGGGTTACCCAAATACAAATTACAACTAAACCAAGTTTTAATAAGGTCTAGTAAGTTAAGATAAGTTCAGGTTAGTTCAGATAAGTTAAGATAAGTTCACATCAGTGAAAATCAGGTAAATAGAACACACCCTTAGCAAGAGTCTAACACCACCGTTCCAAATATTTAATTAAAAAGGAAAATTTGTTCAGTAAAACCTTTAAAGTGACCTTTTTGTTCACAAAAACCTTTTACAAATTTTTTTGCCAGGAGAAACCGGTTTTAAAAATTATTTTGTTCAAGATAGCCAAGTGGGCATTTCCGACGTTGACTATTGTTTTTCCTGCGTTGACCACCGGTTTTTCCACATGTGTGTATCACGTGATTTCTAATTTTCAAATGACACCCCTTTTCCTAAATCCACCCTCTTTTCCCTCCAATTAAACACACTCTCTCCTACTGTACGGAATACAAAACTTCCACCATTACCATTTTCATGGCGTCTCGCTGCAAAATCCAGTCCGCCATGGCAGTACTTCACAACTCTGTGAAAACACACACTACTCTTTCTTTCTCTTTCTCTTTTTCTATCTCTCTCTAAATTACCATCATGAATCTTTCATTACAACTACCCTTAAATATTTCCACCCATTATCACTCTCCTTTATCACTTCACTTTTACAAACTCAATTTCTTTTTCAAATTCCAGTCTCTTCCTTAAACCATGCACAATTCCCCCCCCCCCCCTTGTTCCTTTAATCGTCGCAATTCATCAATAATTTGTTCTTTGAATTCATCAACTTAATTGAAAATTCCAAATTCAATCACTCAGAAATCACAAGTGCAACAATTTGACTCAGAAAATTAATTCGAATTTGTTGAAATTAAGACCCTAATGTTCCGCATGTCGTCTCGTTTCTTTAGGCAAATCTCAGTTAGGACATCTAAGAATTTGCTAGGATTTGAGGGTTAATAACAATCAATCTGTAAATATTGAATATAGCAACCAAGAACAATAACAAGGCAATAAATAAAAATAACCAATAAGTAAGCAATAAGTAGACAATAAGATTAAAAAGATAAGTTTAGAGACACAATACTGAGTAAGGATAGACTTCCTTGTTCAGCAAGGACGTAGATCCGTAATTATAAGCAAAATATTTAGTTTATATCCCTACCCTATAAAATCTGGGGAACACAAATAAGAATTGCTGCTGAAATGAGGGATTTCCTTATGAACAGTGCACGGGCGAAATTGCCCCTGTATTTTGTGCTGGAAAATCCTTATCTACAGTGGCGTGACTATATTGCCCTCCAAAGTTTTTGCATGTGCCTGCTACGTGGTGGAGGAGAAATTAGTTCTGACTAAATGTTTGCATGTATTTTGGC
Organism: Chenopodium quinoa; assembly: GCF_001683475.1. Lineage (NCBI taxonomy): Eukaryota > Viridiplantae > Streptophyta > Magnoliopsida > Caryophyllales > Amaranthaceae > Chenopodium > Chenopodium quinoa. Next base: position 256,784 of record NW_018743799.1, read on the forward strand.
ACGTGGTGGGACACTAATCTGCTCTAGCTGAATTAGTTGCAAAATTGTATAGGATAATTGCAAACTTTTATAAGATTTGATTTATATTAAGGCATTGCTAAATTATTGTTAGCTGTTTCGTTATTATTGTATAAATTTGATCAAACTGTTGCTGCGCCATTGTATTTGTTGTTGTCGCTGCTAATTAGCTGGTGTAATTTGTGCAGTTAATTTGTTGTTGATTGGCATTTCGTTTAATTAATTGCAGCCTTTTATACGATCTAATTGCCAAATTATTGTTGGGTTATTGGTACAGATTTGTGTTTGCTGAGCTTTTGCGTTATTAATGTTGATCTATTTTAAGTTAATTGCCAATTTATCTTGATTTTGTTGATTGGCAGTTGTTTAATTAATTGCAAACTTTTATACGATTTAATTGCCAATTTATTGTTGGGTTATTGTTACAGATTAGTTTTGCTGAGCTATTTCGTTATTAATGTTGACTTATTATAAGTTAATTGCCAATTTATAGGTTCATTGTTGGGCTATTTGACCGCTTTCTTGATTTTGTTGGATTGAGAATTTGTTATTGTTAGTCCTGCGCTTTGCTATTTGTTAATGCTACCATTATTTTAAATTAAGTTGGATGAAGCAAGGTATGTGTTCATGCAATTATGAGTGATTGATGTTATTTAAGGGGGTTCATTTGTTTATGATGCTATTATTAGCTTATAATATATTGCTTATAATATGGTTTACCTTGCTGACCTTCTTTTTTTTATTTTTTATTTTTAGTATTTCATTGTTTACTTGTGATTTATATATAGCATAGGCATATCTTTATATTGGTTTTTTTTTTTTTTTTTTTTTTTTTTTTTTTTTTTTTTTTTTTTTTTTTTTTTTTTTACATAGCATAATATATGGGCTTTACTTGTTTTTCTTCATCATCTATCTATATTTACAGAGCTCAACTTCATGGGGATTACATTAGAGGTAATGTTTCATTTAGATCTAAATATGGTTGCTGTTAGTTAGCATCCTTGCAATTATGGATCACAATCCTTTCATTTTACTGACTTTGGAAATGGAACATTTATGACAAACATTCCCACAGATTATGGACACAGCAACACTCTTCCATTCCACTTGTGAGGTTGATGAATGTAGACTTGAAGAATTTTTTGACATGCCTGATGGATGAAACAGAACATTTGTTGCTTCACTTGCCATGGGTACCTTGGTTTATGTTCTCATGAGTATGTACATCTTTTTTGTGTTGGCCTTGGATTCACTGACCTGCACTTATAAATAAATTGGTAGACTTTTTCTCTGCACATGATGCTTCCTTATCATATGTTTTGATTACAGTAGTGCAGCTGATGATTTATTGTTCAATCTGGCTTAGTATTCATGTTTTAATAATTTTACATTTAAAGCTTGGTTTATGGTAGAAGTATTGAAATGCTTTTGGGTTTTGTTGCAGAGTTATGATCTTGCAGTGGGTGGAGATACAGCTGGTCCTGTAAGTGATTAGCTTTTTTGTGATTTATGCCCACATTTAGGTTTATTCACTGTTCTTGGTTTCCGTTACACTTAGCTATTAGCATTATTGAAAACCATGGTTATGTATGTTGTGAGTGATTATCTTGCTTGTTATGTGCTTTATAAGTTGATCGATATGATTTGTTTGAGGTGCTGTTGTGTGTTTTAAATTAGCAGCAATTGATCATGTGTTTATAATATATAAAAGGTGCTTGCTTTGTTTGTTGAGATGAAGTGAGTGTAGTGTATTGAAAAGTAATTACATGTGTTGGGATGGCATAGTTACTATCTTCTGATTTCAGTGTATTGTGTATAGATTGTCCTATGTTGTTCTCTGTAACTTCTATTAGAACTTACATAGGGATTTCTTAAGGGTATTCAATGAGTTCTTAAATGGCCTTGACTTAGGGTTGTTTGCATAGATTTCTTTCTTACCCATCATCATGCAAACAGGTTGCTGGGCCTCAAACTCGGAAAATATCTAAATCTTTTTCTTCCCTGCTCAAGCAAGTTGTTGAGTACCTAAAGCTTCCACCACCAGCATATTATTTAGTAGATGTCCGCAAGAACTCTGTGAAAGTTGATTTGGAGACTATACCAGGCGTGGAATCTGTTTATGAGGGTGGTGCAGCTGAAACGGTTGGAGAATCACGTGAAAAGGCTGCAGAAGATGCTGTGCGTTCCTTGCGGATAGAATACAGTGTTCAGGTTGAAGACTTGACTTCTAAGGAAATCTGCAAGCTTGAGCGTTGTGAATTTCTGTATCAGATGAAACGCATTGAACTTGAATCTGTGGAAAGAGCTGGAAGTGAAGTGCCAGTGAAGTGGCCATCTGTTCCTAATCACAAGAAGCGCAAGAAATATGTCTGTATTGACTACACAGATGTTTTGCGCGTTCTTGCTTTGGAGACTAAAGCACGTGTTTCAGAAGTTGAGACTTTCCAAGTTAAACCAGGGAAGTTCTTGTCATGGGTTACAATTTATGCCCCTCAATTGCTACTGGAATGGAGTGCACTTTCAGCACTGTCCATGCCTGTTCTAGGGCTACCAAGCAAGATGCAGCTAAGAAGGCTGTTGAGTTACTGCGCACTGCTTTCAATCTTGATATCATTGATCTGATTTATGGAAATGGAGTATATGCTGGAATTAAGTGCTCTTTGGCTCGGGAAAGCTATTTAGCAGCTAAAGAGCGTGTGCTTGGGATTCAAGGTGCTTTGCATTTAGCTCCTTTTTTGGGTGAGGATGGATGTGTCACACCTAAGTCAGCTGTGCATAAGATACCGTCTCCTGCTCTTCCTCCGCCACCGCCTCACAAGCCAAGAGCCAGGTCATCTTTTGGTGCTTGCTATGGTTCGCAGCCATCACCAGCTCCAGCTGAACTTGATGCCTTCTTTAAACGTAGGAAGCTTGATTGATTGACCGTGGTGCTTTGCATGGGGGGGGGGGGTGGGTTTGCTGTTTTGCAGTGCCATAGTACTAGGTTTGTTTTAGGTGTTTAGGTATGGTGGAAGACATGCTTAGTTTGCAGTGCTTTGTATTTGGGAGGGGGCTTTGTTTTGTTATTTTTGGTGCTATGTTCCCTTTGTTTGCCAGGATGTTAAATAGTGGCAATGCAACATTTTGTAATGCTTAGATTTCAACTGATTTGTATTAGCTTAGCAGTTATTCTGGGAACAATAGCCTAGACTGGTTCTCCAGCATCTAATGTATTTTGTCTGTTTCACTTAATCAATGAAATTTAATTTCTGTGTCATTTTTTTCTATGCCTTTTCCCGGTTATGTGTTTATGTATGATGCTGCACAAATAATGTCACATGTGACCCTGATCATGCATGCTTTCATACACATTATGCTAATTACTAGCTGCTGCTTCATTATTTTAGATGAGAAATGGTTTAAGGCAGAACCCTTTACTTTGATACTTAATTTCTGTGTCATCTTTTTCTATGCCTGCTTATGGTTATGTGTTTATGTATGATGCTGCACAAATAATGTCACATTTGACTTTAATCATGCATGCTTCCATACACATTATGCTAATTACCTACTGCTGCTTCGTTGTTTTAGTTGAGCAATGGTTTAAGGTAGAACCCTTTACTTTGGTAACATATTTGTATTTTCCAGGTGTGATAATCCTCAACTACACATTGGCTTTTCTGATTATTTCCTTGAGTTGCTACTGGTTGATCGTGCTTGCCAGCTAACAAGCCACATTTAGATATCTATAGCAGCCACTGTAAACCTTATTTGCTGGTTTAGGTCTTAAGCCTATATATGATGAGTAAATACAAAACTCCTAATACATAGTATTCAATATAGCTCTCAGCACTATTGTTTTCTTCACAAGATTTGTATATGTGTGTTACAGATCGCTGCCTTCTCTCTAAAAAAAACTTTCCCAAAGACCAGGGTTAGTAAATGTTTACAGGAAATTCAGTCTATAGCTGAAACACCGCCTTCCATCAGGTATTGGTCTATTGTTGTTAAAGGTGCATGATGTTTTTTTTTACTGATATTGTACTGTTGATGTTTAATGTTTGGCGATTCCTTGCATTAGACAGAGAAATAAGTGAGCCGAGCACAAACAGAAATGCAGGGCCAGATTACTTACATAGTAGCTCAAGAATTGCTAATAACGAAGGAAATTCTAACTATGTCAGTGCTGAAAACCCAGATACTACAATGCATGGTAAGCATGGTCATCTATAAACTATGTGCTTGCTACAAAGTCACAGCAAGAGCAAAAAAATAGGGTTACAATGCGATCGATTGAAATAAAATTTGAGGGTAGGATTGAATATGGTGGATTAGCCTGCTTGCAAATAACTCAGAAAATAAGGAACGCCTCTCTAAAAAGTTTAGCTGTATATATAAGCTGGTCTGCAAATAGAGTATATACTTTGATAAGTGAATTATTGATTTACAAAGCTTTTGAAAATCACAAATAGAATTGAAGAATCAAGCAAATTGAAAGGGAAAATTCAGTAAAAGGGCATGGATTATGAGTCAGTTCAAAGAAACCCAAGATGTTTTCAGCTATTCTTGTGCTTAAGCTTGACAGGGTTTGCTGATACAACAGAGAGATTGAATTGTGCTTTGCAGATTTAATGTTAGCACTACATGCCTTGGCAAGTTATATATGCTTCTAATACTGGCTTTCGTTGCTTAGATATTTCGGCCGCAGAGTCTGATGAATGCATGGTGCATGAAAAAACTAGCAACAACTCACGGGTTAGCAAGCGACAACGAACAATTGCAGCTATGTCTCAATCTCCTGTTTCAATAAGGTTTTCCTATTTTCTTTCTTGCTTCTGGGACAGTTTAGTATCTGTCTTTATATAGTGTCACTAAGGTTGTTGTGTTGCACTTTGTTTCACAACTTTTAGGGAAATTGGCGAAACGAGTGCACAAGGTGAGGCCAGAAATTCAAAACCAAAGAAACCTCGCATTCAAAAAAAAAGGTTAGTGTTTTTTAATCACAGCTCTGGTAGCTTTAAATACGTTTATTTGCATTATGTGCATTTTAAAGGACTCAAGATCAAAAATTATATCCCTTTACTAATGGCAAGTTAGATGCCAAGTAACAAAGTCTTTTAAAATGGTAATTCAATTATTGCTATTTCCGTTGTTGCCTGCGAGAATTGCTATCGTTATATAAGTTGCATTGCTATTGTATGCCTTATCAATGAAAATGTTTGTTACAGCTCAAAAGTCATCTTCACATGTAGTGCCTGGGCCTTGCTATGATACACCTGTAACACTACAAACAGGGAAGAAAAGGAAAACTCAAACTAAAAGTGAGAATCTCCGTTTACATTCTAGGCAATTTTTGTCATTCATTTATATTTAATCGCACAATATTTTGACATGCACTTTGCATATTGCAGAGGCAGCAGTTGTGGTTTTGAAAAAACAGACAGTCAAATTACCTACGGTTAGGAAGCCCAGTAAGTTTCACTATATTTCTGTCTTTATGATTTAGCTATACAGTAGCATTCATAAGTGAATTAGACTAACATTCAATTGCCGGGAAACAGAACCCCCTTCTGCTGCAGTTGGCCTTAAATTACCAACAGCACCTCTGAAACTGAAACCACCTCGCTTCTGTGCACATTGCAATGCAAAAAAATTTCAGCATGAAACACTTCACTTATGATGTGGAAATGGGGCTATAACATTAGCCACTAATGAGTACCCCCCTGCACTATATAGACTTTTAACATCTAATGACGAATATGCCTTGCACTTTAGAAGATATATTCGCTTGTATAATAACTTATTTGCATTTTGCTCATTTGGTGGTGACTATAAAGCAAAAAAAACATAAAGGGATTTATGTCTTTAAATTACATGGCCAGATTTATCATTACTTGCCTGATTTAATTCCTAAAGATATAGGCCCTCGCTATTTACAACTGTATTTTTATGATGGCCATTTTGAGTAGAGTGCTAGGACAGAGAGTTTCCCAGAAATCAGGGCTGATATAATAGCAATCCTTATGGAAGTAACTCAGCAAAATCCATATGCTCATTGAAAGAAATTGACATTCATGAAGAGACACAAATTATTATAAACAAAAACACTGTGCTTGACCAGCGTGCTTATAATGCTCCCACAACAGATGAAGTGGCTGCAATCTGGCCAGATGATACTTCATCAAGTGAGTCAAATGGACCATACATCACTGTAAGAGGAAGGTCAGACAAATCGCATCGTATATACCATAATTATGGCTGTTATGACCCTCTCCAATACCCGCTATTATTCCAAAAGGTGATTGTGGTTGGGGTCAAGGTTTGAAGAAAAATGATGGGCAAATGCATCAACAGTCTCAAACAGAGGCTGACCCTGTTCTCTCTACAGCGGTGCATACAGAGGAAGATGTTATTGCATAGGAAGCTTGTAGTGAGTTTCTGCATTGACTACCAATAGTAGTGTCTTACCTTTAATTGCTCTCTAGAAGTATTGTTGTTGTGTAAAAATGCTTGCTATCTTAGCACTTAAAACCATACAACTTTTTTCTAATGTTATTTTTAATTATTCGTTGATTTGAATTTTATTTTAATGTGTTATTTCTTATGGATTTATGATTACATAATATAAACACTAATATGATTAATCTAATACATTATATATTTGTAAGATAAAATTTATTATTAGAAAATTAATAACTTTTATAGTATAAATGGTAAGTTTAAATACTTTAAAGATAATTTTAACCCGTTTTGCAATAAATTAACATAAATCCACTTTTTTATTTGGAGAATTTGTGTAAAATATGATGGAATTGGCTGGATTTGGTTGAAGAATAATAAATTCTTAATAATCAAAAGTGAGTATAAATGGGAAGGAGAGAGAATGTGAAAAATATTTAAAATACAATATGAGGGGACCACTAGTGGTCGGTGGATAGAACAATAGTAAAAATTGTTGTTAATGTTTTCAAAAAAAAATAAAAAAATAGAGCAAATAATAAAATTTAGAAGTAAAAGGAAAGTGGATCAACTAATAAAAAAAAAAAGGATAGTACTATATAATCTTGTATACTCAAATATATTCAAGTTTTTTCAACATTCTCTTTCTCATCATGGGATGCTCGTTTAATTAGACAATTTTTGTAGTTTGTCATTAATCTTACAATCGCAATATTTTATAAATGCAGAAAAAGTGTTAAAATTGCTCCTAGAGAAGCATCCAGATTTAATGGACAAAGTAGATGAAAAGAAATACAACGTGCTTCACCAATGGGTACAACTGAACAAAATTTGGCCATTTGAATTGCTTTTTGAGGATTTTCCAGCTACAAGGTCCAAATTCTACAGGGATTTAATCTACAACGCTGAAGGAAGTCAGGGTGATACTCCGTTACATGTTACAGTAACAATTGAAAACAGAGACATCGCGATGGCACTTATAAAAGACTACCAACAAGAAATGAAATATTCAGGGATGTCAACTGATGACAGTCCTCCTTGGAGGATAAAGAATTTTGTTGGACATACGCCTTTGCACGTAGCTTTAAGTCATAAAAATGAACAACTTCCGATGCATCTCACAAACCTCGATTCAAAGTTATGTATGATTCTTAGCAATGAAGGCCACAACCCGCTCTATGATGGTGTACTTACAAGATGTGGAACTGTTGTTGAGGAAATTTTGAGAGCTCAACATGATTTCTTTAGAATGTTGCGTAGCAATGACGGAACCACAGTGCTTCATCTCTTAAAGCATGTCCCAGGTAAGATTTGTTTGAATTAAATAACTGATTCCTAATTTTAATAATTTAGGGGTATTTGACCTTAAGGATCGGAAAATCATATTTATATTATTTTTGATAATTTTTTCATGAATAATGTTTTGATTTTGCATGAACATAGATAAAATTGGAAGAAAGTTGCTAAAAAAATTTTTGGTGGATGACCAATGTGTCTGACAACAAGGGAAGAACCGCCCTTGATGAAGCTAATGAAGCGAACATCCCATGGCTTGTAAACTTGCTTAAGAAACCATCTAATATAAAAAAAAGAGCACTTCGATTGGGTAAAAGCATGTGAGAAAGAAGAGACATGGGCTGTACTTGCCTTCATTGATCGTTGTCAAGATGACCTTTTTGAAGATTTGTCGCGAACAAAATGACACTCCACTGCGGCACTGCACCACATTAAATTGCAAACTTATGATGACTACATGAACTTGTTGAAGAAGCCTTCCATATCTGAACTTAAGAATACTACTGATCATGAAGGTGCAATGCCTTTGCATCGAGCAATACTGAGGAAGGATATGCTACTAGCTAAGGTACTACTCCTTGATGATGATGTAGAGCGAAACATTGAGGATTATCGTGGTAGAAATTCTATGGCTTTGCTTGATAAACTTGTCAAAGAAGATAAAGATTAGGTATGTTTCTACTAGTCTTTTTTACAAAAAAATGAGCTTTTTGTACGTAGTAGCTGAGGGTCATTTTTTTATGGTCACGTGAAAGGTCAAGTTGGAGAAAATAGTCAATTATTACCGGATTCCGACCTCAAGCTTCCCTCAAACAACAAAATCAACTTACAAGGTCCTTTTAGACCACATTAAACAAATAAGGTCCTTTCAGACAAAATAGTAAACATTTATATGTTCGTTCCAGACAAATTTTTCTTATATTAATAGAGCTCATTATTAATTCCTTATTGTTTTAGGAAAGGATGTGCAATACAATCAAAGTGAATCCATTTTTGAGAACAACATATATTCATCCCCGAACAAATCTGGATCAAATGCGAAACACATTGTCTGTTGTCGCAGCTCTATTAGCAACAATCATATTTGCAGCTGGATTTACGCTCCCTGGTGGTCTTAATAATGAGACTGGCAGTGCAGTTCTAGCAAATAATCCAGCATTTTTAGTGTTTTTGCTAGCGGATGCGTATGCCATGTGCACGTCAATGTTAGTCCTGTTTTGCCAAATATGGCCTATGGTTTCAAACCGTGACATGTCATATCTATTAGTTGATCGCAGTGTATTTATCCTCATGCAAGCCCTTTATGGCACGATGTTGGCTTTTTGACCGGTATATACTCTATGATATCGCATAAATCCTTATGGGCAACCATAATCATCTTTGTTATGTGCTCTGTCATTGGAATTTCAGCAAATAGGACCGTTCTGCATAATGTACTTGCCAAGCTACTCCCAACAGCAAATAAAGACCCCACAGATCGAGCTCGATTGTTTACAGAGGTACGCCTTCATTTTTTATTTCATATTCATCCAATATAGTTTAAAGTAAAAGGAATAGTACTTGTGAATGCTTATGTACTCACTCTAAGTTATCAAATTAATCCATGTTATGAAATAGGACCTTTTTTGGACTTTGAATTTGATTGAGGAACAATGCAAAGCTAAATGAGAAAGCAATTAAAAATGAACAAAATAAAACACACAAGATTTATAGTGGTTCAATCAAAAAGAGCTACATCCACTTTTGGGGAGATTGGAGCTTGTATTACTCTTCAATGGAGGAAGAATTACAATGGAGAAAGATGGTGTTTATGGTGAGCTAATTTAAGGTCTAAGTCTCACTTATGTTTCTCTCTCATACTCTCTACAATGAAAAACAAGAGTATATATAGTGCAAGATGAATCAACGGTTAAGATTACATCCCGAGCAAAATAAGAAGAAATCGCAGCGCTGGAACAGGGGCTCAAAGGTTCGACCGAACCAACCCAGAGTTCGGTCGAACTTAGTGTGGTTCGGTCACACCTCCATAGGTTCGACCGAACCTACTCTATAAATCAAAAGAGCATCAGTTCTGCCAAAAGGTTCGACCGAACCTATTAAATGGTTCGGTCGAACTCCCCCTGCGCGGACATCACTTCTTTAAACAGTCATAACTCCCTCGATTCATAACCAAATCAAGCTTATGACCAGTCGTTGGAAAGCTCTTGAGAAGAGCTATCATCTCCAACTTGAATCATATCAACATGAGCATTGATGTTAAGTACAACTTCTAGATCTTGAGATATGCTCATTTTAAGTCAGCCCTTTCCATGCTTCTTTTCTTAAAGCTCCAAACACCATAATACTAAAGCATATATCAACATGAGCATTCGAGGCACATATAACAATTCTCCACCTTGACTCGCAATCCTCCACACTTCCTCTTCACTAGAAATCATCAACAATGAAGCTCCATCCCCAAACAAGCCCTTTAAGGGCTTACATCGAACATAAAGAGAGACCAACTAAGTCTACGCACAAAGTGAACTTAGTTGTAGGCAAAGATTTTGTCAACATGTCCGTGGGATTCTCCTCGGTACCAATCTTCTTCAAGAGTAACTCTTTCTTTGCAATCACATCTCGAACGAAGTTGTACTTAACATCAATGTGCTTGGTTCGTTTATAAAATGTGTTTTGGTTCTTGGCTAAGTGAATTGCACTTTGGCTATCACCAAAAACGGACACCAAGCTTGAATATGAACTAAACTCACCTACTAGACCCTTAAGCCACTTTGCTTCCTTGAATGCCTCGGTAATGGCCATGAACTCGGCTTCCGTATTTGAAAGAGCTACAACATCTTGTAGCGAATATTGCCAATTCACGGTCGTACCACCCAAAGTAAAAACATAACCGGATGTAGATTTCCGATCATCCAAGTCTCCTCCATAATCCGAATCACAATAGCCAACAAGTCCGTTTGCATCCCTTCCAAATTCAAGGCAAATGTTTGAGGTTCCTTTCAAGTACCTCAACAACCACTTCACGGCTTCCCAATGGACCTTTCCCGGTCTTGATATACCGGCTCACCATGCTCACCGCATGAGCTATATCCGGTCTTGAACATACCATGGCATACATCACACTTCCAACCGCACTTGTGTACGGAATGTGAGCCATATCTTTCTCTTCTTCTTTGGATTGAGGACAAAGCTCTTTTGAGAGCTTAAAGTGATAACCCAATGGAGTGGACACGGGTTTTGCATGCATCATGGAGAAACGCTCAAGCACCTTCTCTATGTATCTTCTTTGACTAAGATACAACACATTCGCACTCCTATCACGAATGATCTCCATACCAAGAATCTTCTAAGCTTCACCAAGATCTTTCATATCAAACTCACTATTCAACAACCTTTTAAAGTTGTTAACCTCAATCATATTCTTGCAAGCCACCAACATATCATATACATATAAGAGTAAATAGATAAAGGAACCACCTTCAAGTTCTTTGAAGTAAACACAACTATCAAATGAACTCCTTGTGAACTCATGTGCCAACATGAACGAATCAAATCGTTTGTACCATTGCCTTGGAGATTTCTTCAAACCATACAAGGACTTCACAAGACGGCATACATGATCTTCCTTTCCAACCACCTCAAACCCTTCCGGTTGTCTCATGTAGATCTCTTCCTCCAATTCACCATGGAGAAATGCGATCTTCACATCAATTGGTGTAGCTCCAAGTCTTCAATAGGTACCAAGGCAAGAAACACCCTTATGGATGAGTGTTTCACAACCGGTGAGAAAACTTCATGAAAGTCAATGCCTTCAATTTGCGTGAAACCCTTTGCAACAACTCTTGCCTTGTAGATAGGACCGCCCGATTCCGGTGTACCTTCTTTCTTCTTGTACACCCACTTGCACCCAACAATTCTTGCCTTTTGGTGCACAACATAGCTCCCAAGTATTGTTCTTACTCAAAGATTCCATCTCTTGCTTCATGGCTATTAACCACTTACCGGCATCGGATTGAGACATTGCTTCTTTAAAGGAGCATGGATCCTCATTGTTGGTCTCAACTTGACTTGCAACGGTGAGAGCATATTGGACATAATCACACTCCTCGATGTATCTACTTGGAGGCTTGATTTGTCTTTTTGCTCTCTCTTCGGCAATGGACTTCTTTTGGGTTTGTGGTGTTGCTTCACGAGGTCTCCTTGGAGAGGGACCATCTTTATGATGTGGATGCTCATCATCGAGCTCCACCTCCTCCTCGCTATCATGGTGTGTACCTACATCATCATTACATATAGAAATCTCCTTTTCGGGAGCAATCATACATGTTTCATCAAAGACTACATCTCTAGAAGTTATAACTCTTCTAGATTGGGTACACCATACTCTATAACCTTTAACACCTAAACCATAGCCTATAAAAATACATTTTTTAGCTCTAGGTTCAAGTTTACCATCATTTACATGAATAAAAGCCGGACAACCAAATACTTTCAAAGTAGAATAATCAACGGGTTTTCCGTACCATACCTCTTGTGGTGACTTGAAGTTAAGGGCCGAGTGAGGAGAGCGATTCACCAAGTAACAAGCCGTTGACACGGCTTCCGCCCAAAGAGATTTCCCCATATTTTCTTGTGAGAGCATACATCTTG